>NW_023405315.1:0-70178 GCF_013141755.1 Anopheles stephensi | reverse complement strand
ACGAACATCTTCTATCATCTACCATCCTTCAACTTAGCTGTTCAATTTCAACCATCAACTCCCTCGTGTAATGTAGTGCAACAGTGTATTATTTTTTTTGGTTGCTGGCTGTGTCGAACTCATCGTGAACATTCGACGTGTGTGGAAAAATGGAGCCGATATTCGCTCCTAGTGCTACCGTTTTTTTTTTTTGATCTTATTTTTTTAACTATCCTTAATAATTACTTTTACAAATATTTCCTTATTCTAACCTACTTATCTATCTCCCACATTCTCGCTGTACACTAATTGCATATAGGCTTACACACTAAGTAAACTTTTTTAATCTATTATTATGGATTTTCTCCAACTTCCTTCCATTTCTTACAACGCATGTTTGGTCACTAGGTATTTCCACTATTTCATACGGTCCTCTCCAAATTCCTTGCAACTTTGACCCACTCCAGTCTGTACATTCCTTACTAATACCATTTCTCCCCACATTGGTTGCCAATCTATCGCGTCTCGATATATATGTTTTGTTTTCGTTTTCTTTTGATTCGATCAAGTTGTTCTAGCTATCTCATGCATCTCTATTAGTTTTGCTTTTAGCTCCTCACAAAAATTCGTAAACAGTCTTTTTCCATCGTTTTGTTTTTATACAGAAGTTGGCAACCTAGCTTTTCTACCAAAGACTAATTCGAATGGGGTGTATCCCGTTGACGAGTTTACAGTTGAATTGTACTCCATGGCAAAATATGGTAAAACTTTTTGTCCCACGTTTTATAATTTTTCCCAACGAATTGTCTCAAATATATTTTCAAGCTCTCGATTAGCTCGCTCTACTATGTTTGCTTGTGGGTGGTAAGCTGAAGTATGTGATTTTTTTATCTTTAATAATTTGCATGTGTCTTTCATGACTGGCTCATGAAATTTGTGCCCTGATCTGTGACTAATTCGTGCGGTACGCCTACAAGACAGATAACTTTTTCTACAAAATTTTCTGCTACAGTTATAGCTTCTTGATTGGCCATTGGTGTCACAATCAAGTATCTCGTCAAATCATCTTGTATTACTAGCCCATATTTATTGCCAGTCTCCGACTCAGGTAAGACTACAATATCCATATACAACTTTTGGAAAGGATACGTTGATGTAGTCGTAATTTGCATAGGAATTTTGTTGTATTTCCCTATCTTATTGAGCTGACACGACACTTACAACTTCTCACGTATCCTTCGATATCCCTATCCATACCTGTCCAAAAGAATAACTCCTTAATTTTTTTTTCATTCTCCTTACTCCCACATGACCACCTAACGGAGAGTCATGAAATTCTTTTAACACCGTATCCACTTCACCTTTCTCAACCTCTATTCTCTCCGAATCCGTATTGAAATTTTTAAACTTTGTTTTGATTTGCTTGATTTGTTCTAGTTTTTGTTTCCTTTGTGTTTCCCTTTCGTTTGGTTCTTTTTCTATATCAATATTTAGTAAATCTTCCCAGTGATTTTCTTGTTCAGTGTGGCTTATGGTTTCTTCATCCAAATTCTGTTCTCTATTGTGTTTATATTTTTGCAAATTTTTGTTTTGTTGGCGTGTGACCACTGCTACCATAGTATTGAAATCCCTCTTTGTTCCTCTTCCCGCTTTATCTCTGGAAGCCTTGAAAAAAATCGGCCACAACATTTTCCTTGCCCTTCTTGTATCTTATCTCGCATTCCAGACCTTGTAGTATCAACCTCAACCGAGACAAAATCGGAGAATTTTCTCTGAGGCGCCATATCGATACTAATGGCCTATGATCAGAGTATACAATAAATTTCTGGCCATAAACGTAATGTTTAAAATGTTCTACTGCCCAAACAATTGCTAACAATTCCTTTTCATTTGATGATATCTTTTTTCTGCCCCGATTAGAGATCTACTTGCATAAGCAATTGGAGATTCTATTGTTTTTTTCGTTCGATGCACTGCCCCTAGTGCATAATCACTTGCATCAGTTGTGATAACGAAAATATCATTATAATTAGGCCGTATTAGCAAAGGTTCAGAAATTAGTAAATTTTTTTAATATTTTGAAAGCTTCAGTGCATTTTTCATCCCAGATGAACTCTGTATTTTTCTTCAACAGTTCGTGCAACGGTTGGCGAATTTGAGAAACATTTGGGATAAACTTCCCATAAAAATTAATTGTTCCCAAAACGAACGTAGTTGCTTAAGACTATTTGGTATTGGTATATCTAATATAGCTTTTATATTTACTTTAGTTGGCTTAATACCGCTTCATTTACAGTGTGGCCCAGATAGTTAATTTCTTTATGGAGGAGTTTGCATTTTGACGGTTCAATCTTCAGGTTGTGTTGTTTTAATCCATCCATAACTTTAATTAAGTTATTATTGTGTTCCTCTATTGATTCGCCAAACACGACAATATCATCCAAGTAAACAAACGCCTTGACCGGTTGAATTGTATAGAGTACCGTGTTCATAAGTTTTTGAATGTGTATGGACTGTTTTTTGAGACCCATTGGCATTCGCAAAAACTCGTAATGTCCTTTGGATGTAGAAAATGCTGTTTTTGCAGCGTCTTTAGTTGCTATCGGTATTTGGAAAAACCCCGATTTTAAATCAATCGTGGAAAAATATTTGCTGTTGCCAATATTGTCCATTATATCATCTATCCTAGGAATTGGATAGATAAATGGTTTTGTTATAAGGTTTAGGGCGCGGAAATCGACAACGATTCGATTTTTTTTTCTCTCTCAGATTTTTTTGGTATGCACATTACTGGCGCATTCCACGGACTTTTGCTTGGCCCTATTATATGTTGCTTCAACATTTCTTCTATCTGCTCATCCTAATATTATTGAGTGCTGCTGGAAATCTGTACTGCCTTTTGTAAATAGGAATGTTGGAACTAGTTTCGATTTCATGCATTGCCGCTTGGGTATAGGTTAGTTTATCTCCGACCAAGTAAAAAATATTATTGTATTCAATGATAATTTGTTTTATATCATTGGCGTTTCATTATCTAAATGTGCCAACTGTAAATTTTAAACAATTCCCCATATCTTTCTGATCCGACTAATTCTCTTTCTTTGCTCGTATCGACTAAATCGCAATCTGTTTCTTGCTTCTCGATATATGTGAGCAATTCTAAATCATCTTCTGGAATACTACCTTTACTATATTTTCTTTTATAACTGTGTCTTCCTTAACTTTTTCATGCGTTGGTTTCATCAGAGTTATGCTTTGGAAACATGTTCCAACACATATCGTGTATCTTTTTTAAAAATCTGCCCCTATTATACCCGAAACGCTAAGTGTTTCAACGACATAAAATTTTTCCCGGTATAAAGAGTTTCCTATAAGTAAATTTACAAACATCGAACCCACAGTGTCGGATTGAGTTCCATCGAAACTGGATAATTTTACTCTATCGCTGTAATTTATAGGACCAAGTTCTTTTGCTGAGTCTAAACTCAGGGCATTAAAACAAGCGCCCGAATCAATGAGGTAATTTATTGTTTTTGTATTCTGATTTTGTGATACAATTTCTACCATTAGTTTACCATCATTTGTAGGCACTATGATAAGAGACTCATATCCCTCTTTACAATTGTTAACTGTTGTCTCTTCTGTTTTATTCACCTTGCTTTGGCCGACGAAAATATATTTCTAGGATCTGTAAGAACACTAGTGTTTTTAGTTTGATCAACCAGTGTTCCTTGAATTAGTTTTTTTGTGTTTGTGTTGTGATGTGTGTTTTGATGTGCTTGTGGGTTATATGTGTTTTCAAATCGGTTGTATTGGAAAGGCCTTTGTGAATGACTATTCATATAATTGTTTCGTGGCAATGGTTGTTGTGTATAATTGTTTCTTTGTGGTGTGAAATATCTTCTGAACGTGGGGTAATTGTTATTATAATTAGTTGTGTTTGGATTATAAGTAGTACTGTTATGTTGTGGTTGACCCAAGTTACTAATGTGCGAAGTGTTAATAGGACTAATACTTTTATCGCAGCGTATTTCACTACTCAAACCCAAATCTACATGGTGCTGGTTTCTTTGTGTCATCGCATCTTGAACATTTTGGTTATCAACAGTGTTGTTGAAAGAACTGCTAAAACTGGTGTTGCAGCTGTTTGTTGTGGAAATTTGCGTGCGGTTCAATCGTTCTTCAATTTTTCAGACTCCAATAACTCGTCGAAACTTAAGTGCTTGTTTGTTCTTGCAAGCGTTTGCAGTTCGGTGTTCCGAAGTCCCGCCAAAAATGTTTTTAAGGTTTTACATCGCATACGAATCCTCCGTGTTGTTATTATCGTTGATGATAATGTATTCTTTTATTTTCAACACCCTTTCTTTATATTCTGTGAACGGTTCATTTACACCTTGTTGCAGAGTTTCTACTTGTTGGAATATAGTTTCAATATTGAATTTTTCTCCAAAAAGTTTGATCAAATTATTTTTCACTTTTTCCCATGAATCGGCCAATATGCGACTAAAGAAACTAGCAGCATTTCCTTTTATTTTGAACATTACCGTTCTAATTAAATCTTCTTCCGATGCTCCTTCAGGGATTTGCCTCGCAAAGTATTCTACCTGAAACAGAAATCCCTCAAGATCTTTTTCTGTTCCGTGATACTCCGGAATGCATAGCATCGCTTTTTCTACAGGAAATTCGTACGCCATATTTGAATTAATGCCGTTCAACGCTCTATCGATTTCAATACTTTGGTTCAACAGTTCTGCTTTTAATAAATCAAGACGTTCTTTGAAACTATATTCCTTGTGGACGTGTGTTTCGCTGACCGTGGTTGAATTAAAATTCAGCTCAGTTGAAACGATATTACTTAAGCTACCGGTACTATTTGAACAGCTCTGTTCCTAAGTGCTAACACTCTGTCGTTCATTACCCTCTAAGAAAATAAAAATAAAATGAAGGATTATAACTAAGAGAAAAAAGAAAAAAAAACCTAATAAACTACCCTAGCTAAAAAACCTTCACCCGATTATTCTAATGTAATTTTAATAAAGAAATGATGATAATAAATGAAAATATAATTAAATGCCTATATTATATTTTTCTTAAATTCACTACACCACTATGACGCTACGATTTACTACACCACTACCCAGAAATCTACGTAATTCCTTCACCAAGCCCAATTTTAGCACACCAGCCAGAAAAGACACTATTTTGCGATACTTAAGTAAACGCTTTACCGCTGTCACCAGATGAACAACTATTCTACAAATTAAAAACTATTTATTATTTGATTTATAACGGTTAACTTTATTCCACACAATCTACACTTCTTTTCTCCTTGAGAGCCAACACCAGAATTCCCGCGTCGTTTTTCGCCATCCTCTTTTTTTGCATCCTTTCGTCGATTCTCTTATTTTACTCTCTTTCTCTCTCAGCCGTCTGCTTAATGAGCCGCCTAACTTTAGCCGCCCTAATTTAGCCGCCTCTATGGGCATCTGCATCATATGCCTAGGAGCTAAAAAGAAGCGGCCAAGGTCGCTACACAAGTTATAGGAGGTGTCCAAAGAACGAAAAGGGTTCCATAATCGGCTGTTCCTACTATTTGTTCCTCTATAAACTGCTCCCAGGAGTAGTAAGACGGTGTCCAAAGGTCTGTTGGGGGTATCAAAGCGATACCCTCGATGAATAGGGGTACCAACTGAGTACGACATGAAGGTCCCCATAGTCGCCATACAAGTTATAGGAGGTGTCCAAAGAACGAAAAGGGTTCCATATTAGGCTGTTCTTTCTAAATGGTTCTCTGACGACTGCTCTAAGGAGTAGTAAGACGGTGTCCAAAGGTCTGTTGGGGGTATCAAAGCGATACCCTCGATGAATAGGGGTACCAACTGAGTACGATATGAAGGTCCCCATAGTCGCCATACAAGTTATAGGAGGTGTCCAAAGAACGAATAGGGTTCCATATTCGGCTGTTCCTACTGTATGGTTCCCTGATGGCTGCTCCAAGGAGTAGTAAGACTGTGTCCTAAGGTCTGTTGGGGGTATCAAAGCGATACCCTCGATGAATAGCGGTACCAACTGAGTACAAAATGAAGGTCCCCATAGTCGGCAAACAAGTTATAGGAGGTGTCCAAAGAACGAAAAGGGTTCCATATTCCGCTGTTCCTACTGTATGGTTCCCTGATGGCTGCTCCAAGGAGTAATACGACTGTGTCCAAGGTCTGTTGGTGGTATCAAAACGATACCCTCGATGAATAGGGGTACCAACTGAGTACGAAATGAAGGTCCCCATAGTCGCCATACAAGTTATAGGAGGTGTCCAAAGAACGAAAAGGGCTCCATATTCCGCTGTTCCTACTATTTGGTTCCCTGATGGCTGCTCCAAGGAGTAGTAAGACTGTGTCCAAAGGTCTGTTGGGGGTATCAAAACGATACCCTCGATGAATAGGGGTACCAACTGAGTACAAAATGAAGGTCCCCATAGTCGCCATACAAGTTATAGGAGGTGTCCAAAGAACGAAAAGGGTTCCATATTCCGCTGTTCCTACTGTATGGTTCCCTGATGGCTGCTCCAATGAGTAATACGACTGTGTCCAAAGGTCTGTTGGGGGTATCAAAACGATACCCTCGATGAATAGGGGCACCAACTGAGTACGAAATGAAGGTCTGCATAGTCGCCATACAAGTTATAGGAGGTGTCCAAAGAACGAAAGGGTTCCATATTCGGCTGTTCCTACCATATGGTTCTTTGATGACTGCTCCAAGGAGTAGTAAGACTGTGTCCAAAGGTCTGTTGGGGTATCAAAACGATACCCTCGATGAATAGGGGTACCAACTGAGTACAAATGAAGGTCCCCATAGTCGCCATACAAGTTATAGGAGGTGTCCAAAGAACGAAAAGGGTTCCATAATCGGTCGTTCCTACTATTTGGTTCTTTGATGACTGCTCCAAGGAGAAATAAGACTGTGTTCAAAGCTCTGTAAGAAGTATCAAAACGATACCCTAGATGAATACGGGTAACAACTGAGTACGAAATGAAGGTACCATAGTTGCCATACAAGTTATAGGAGGTATCCAAAGAACGAAAAGGGTTCCATAATCGGCTGTTCCTACCATTTAGTTCTCTGATGACTGCTCCAAGGAGTAGTAAGACTGTGTCCAAAGGTCTGTAAGAGGTATCAAAACGATAAACTCGATGAATAGGGGTACAAACTGAGTACGAAATGAAGGTCCCCATAGTCGCCATACAAGTTATAGGAGGTGTCCAAAGTACGAAAAGGGTTCCATAATCGGATGTTCCTACTGTATGGTTCCCTGATGGCTGCTCCAAGGAGTAGTAAGACTGTGTCCAAAGGTCTGTTGGGGGTATCAAAACGATACCCTCGATGAATAGGGGTACCAACTGAGTACGAAATGAAGGTCCCCATAGTCGCCATACAAGTTGTAGGAGGTGTCCAAAGAACGAAAAGGGTTCCATAATCGGATGTTCCTACTGTATGGTTCCCTGATGGCTGCTCCAAGGAGTAGTAAGACTGAGTCCAAAGGACTGTTGGGGTATCAAAACGATACCCTCGATGAATAGGGGTACCAACTGAGTACAAAATGAAGGTCTGCATAGTCGCCATGCAAGTTATAGGAGGTGTCCAAAGAACGAAAAGGGTTCCATATTCCGCTGTTCCTACTGTATGGTTCCCTGATGGCTGCTCCAAGGAGTAATACGACTGTGTCCAAAGGTCTGTTGGTGGTATCAAAACGATACCCTCGATGAATAGGGGCACCAACTGAGTACGAAATGAAGGTCTGCATAGTCGCCATACAAGTTATAGGAGGTGTCCAAAGAACGAAAAGGGTTCCATATTCGGCTGTTCCTACTGTATGGTTCCCTGATGGCTGCTCCAAGGAGTAATATGACTGTGTCCAAAGGTCTGTTGGTGGTATCAAAACGATACCCTCGATGAATAGGGGCACCAACTGAGTACGAAATGAAGGTCCCCATAGTCGCCATACAAGTTATAGGAGGTGTCCAAAGAACGAAAAGGGTTCCATATTCCGCTGTTCCTACTGTATGGTTCCCTGATGGCTGCTCCAAGGAGTAGTAAGACTGTGTCCAAAGGTCTGTTGGGGGTATCAAAACGATACCCTCGATGAATAGGGGTACCAACTGAGTACAAAATGAAGGTCCCCATAGTCGCCATACAAGTTATAGGAGGTGTCCAAAGAACGAAAAGGGTTCCATAATCGGCTGTTCCTACTGTATGGTTCCCTGATGGCTGCTCCAAGGAATAGTATGACTGTGTCCAAAGATCTGTAAGGGGTATCAAAACGATACCCTCGATGAATAGGGGTACCAACTGAGTACGAAATGAAGGTCCCCATAGTCGCCATACAAGTTGTAGGAGGTGTCCAAAGAACGAAAAGGGTTCCATATTCGGCTGTTCCTCCTGTATGGTTCCCTGATGGCTGCTCCAAGGAGTAGTAAGACTGTGTCCAAAGGTCTGTAAGGGGTATCAAAACGATACCCTCGATGAATAGGGGTACCTACTGAGTACGAAATGAAGGTTCCCATAGTCGCCATACAAGTTATAGGAGGTGTCCAAAGAACGAAAAGGGTTCCATAATCGGCTGTTCCTACTGTATGGTTCCCTGATGGCTGCTCCAAGGAGTAGTAAGACTGTGTCCAAAGGTCTGTAAGGGGTATCAAAACGATACCCTCGATGAATAGGGGTACCAACTGAGTACGATATGAAGGTCCCCATAGTCGCCATACAAGTTGTAGGAGGTGTCCAAAGAACGAAAAGGGTTCCATATTCGGCAGTTCCTACTGTATGGTTCCCTGATGGCTGCTCCAAGGAGTAGTAAGACTGTGTCCAAAGGTCTGTAAGGGGTATCAAAACGATACCCTCGATGAATAGGGGTACCTACTGAGTACGAAATGAAGGTCCCATAGTCGCCATACAAGTTATAGGAGGTGTCCAAAGAACGAAAAGGGTTCCATAATCGGCTGTTCCTACTGTATGGTTCCCTGATGGCTGCTCCAAGGAGTAGTAAGACTGTGTCCAAAGGTCTGTAGGGGTATCAAAACGATACCCTCGATGAATAGGGGTACCAACTGAGTACGAAATGAAGGTCCCCATAGTCGCCATACAAGTTATAGGAGGTGTCCAAAGAACGAAAAGGGTTCCATAATCGGCTGTTCCTACTATATGGTTCCCTGATGGCTGCTCCAAGGAATAGTATGACTGTGTCCAAAGGTCTGTAAGGGGTATCAAAACGATACCCTCGATGAATAGGGGTACCAACTGAGTACGAAATGAAGGTCCCCGAAGTCGCCATACAAGTTGTAGGAGGTGTCCAAAGAACGAAAAGGGTTCCATAATCGGCTGTTCCTCCTGTATGGTTCCCTGATGGCTGCTCCAAGGAGTAGTAAGACTGTGTCCAAAGGTCTGTAGGGGGTATCAAAACGATACCCTCGATGAATAGGGGTACCAACTGAGTACGAAATGAAGGTTCCCATAGTCGCCATACAAGTTATAGGAGGTGTCCAAAGAACGAAAAGGGTTCCATATTCGGCTGTTCCTACTATATGGTTCCCTGATGACTGCTCCAAGGAGTAGTAAGACTGTGTCCAAAGGTCTGTAAGGGGTATCAAAACGATACCCTCGATGAATAGGGGTACCAACTGAGTACGATATGAAGGTCCCCGAAGTCGCCATACAAGTTGTAGGAGGTGTCCAAAGAACGAAAAGGGTTCCATAATCGGCTGTTCCTCCTGTATGGTTCCCTGATGGCTGCTCCAAGGAGTAGTAAGACTGTGTCCAAAGGTCTGTTGGGGGTATCAAAGCGATACCCTCGATGAATAGGGGTACCAAATGAGTACGAAATGAAGGTCCCCATAGTCGCCATACAAGTTATAGGAGGTGTCCAAAGAACAAAAAGGGTTCCATAATCGGCTGTTCCTACTATATGGTCCCTGATGGCTGCTCCAAGGAGTAGTAAGACGGTGTCCAAAGGTCTGTTGGGGGTATCAAAACGATACCCTCGATGAATAGGGGTACCAACTGAGTACGAAATGAAGGTCCCCATAGTTGCCATACAAGTTGTAGGAGGTGTCCAAAGAACGAAAAGGGTTCCATAATCGGCTGTTCCTCCTGTATGGTTCCTGATGGCTGCTCCAAGGAGTAGTAAGACTGTGTTCAAAGGTCTGTTGGGGGTATCAAAACGATACCCTCGATGAGTAGGGTACCAACTGAGTACGAAATGAAGGTCCCCATAGTCGCCATACAAGTTGTAGGAGGTGTCCAAAGAACGAAAAGGTTCCATAATCGGCTGTTCCTACTATATGGTTCCCTGATGCTGCTCCAAGGAATAGTATGACTGTGTCCAAAGATCTGTAAGGGGTATCAAAACGATACCCTCGATGAATAGGGGTACCAACTGAGTACGAAATGAAGGTCCCCATAGTCGCCATACAAGTTGTAGGAGGTGTCCAAAGAACGAAAAGGGTTCCATATTCGGCTGTTCCTCCTGTATGGTTCCCTGATGGCTGCTCCAAGGAGTAGTAAGACTGTGTCCAAAGGTCTGTAAGGGGTATCAAAACGATACCCTCGATGAATAGGGGTACCTACTGAGTACGAAATGAAGGTTCCCATAGTCGCCATACAAGTTATAGGAGGTGTCCAAAGAACGAAAAGGGTTCCATAATCGGCAGTTCCTACTGTATGGTTCCCTGATGGCTGCTCCAAGGAGTAGTAAGACTGTGTCCAAAGGTCTGTAAGGGGTATCAAAACGATACCCTCGATGAATAGGGGTACCAACTGAGTACGATATGAAGGTCCCCATAGTCGCCATACAAGTTGTAGGAGGTGTCCAAAGAACGAAAAGGGTTCCATAATCGGCAGTTCCTACTGTATGGTTCCCTGATGGCTGCTCCAAGGAGTAGTAAGACTGTGTCCAAAGGTCTGTAAGGGGTATCAAAGCGATACCCTCGATGAATAGGGGTACCAACTGAGTACGAAATGAAGGTCCCCATAGTCGCCATACAAGTTGTAGGAGGTGTCCAAAGAACAAAAGGGTTCCATAATCGGCTGTTCCTCCTGTATGGTTCCCTGATGGCTGCTCCAAGGAGTAGTAAGACTGTGTCCAAAGGTCTGTAAGGGGTATCAAAACGATACCCTCGATGAATAGGGGTACCAACTGAGTACGAAATGAAGGTCCCCATAGTCGCCATACAAGTTATAGGAGGTTTCTACTATTTGGTTCCCTGATGACTGCTGTAAGGAGTAGTAAGACGGTGTCCAAAGGTCTGTAAGGGGTATCAAAACGATACCCTCGATGAATAGGGGTACCAACTGAGTACGAAATGAAGGTCCCCATAGTCGCCATACAAGTTATAGGAGGTGTTCAAAGAACGAAAAGGGTTCCATATTCGGCTGTTCCTACTATATGGTTACCTGAAAACTGCTCCGAGGAGTAGTAAGACTGTGTCCAAAGGTCTGTTGGGAGTATCAAAGCGATACCCTCGATGAATAGGGTACCAACTGAGTACGAAATGAAGTTCCCATAGTTGCCACACAAGTTAAAGGAGGTGTCCAAAGTACGAAAAGGGTTCCATAATCGGCTGTTCCTACTATATGGTTTTCTGATGACTGCTCCGAAGAGAAGTAAGACGGTGTCCAAAGGTCTGTTTGGGGTGTCAAAGCGATACCCTCGATGAAAAGGGGTACCAACAGAGTACGAAATGAAGGTCCCCGAAGTCGTCATACAAGTTGTAGGAGGTGTCCAAAGTACAAAAAGGGTTCCATATTCGGCTGTTCCTACTATATGTTTCTCTGAGGACTAGTCTAAGGAGCAGTAGACTGTGTCCAAAGGTCTGTTGGGGTATCAAAGCGATACCTTCGATGAATAGGGGTACCAACTGAGTACGAAATGAAGGTCCCCGAAGTCGCCATACAAGTTAAAGGAGGTGTCCAAAGAACGAAGAGGGTTCCATATTTGGCTGTTCCTACTATATGGTTCCCTGATGGCTGCTCCAAGGAGTAGTAAGACTGTGTCCAAAGGTCTGTTGGGGGTATCAAAACGATACCCTCGATGAATAGGGGTACCAACTGAGTACGAAATGAAGGTCCCCATAGTCGCCATACAAGTTGTAGGAGGTGTCCAAAGAACAAAAGGGTTCCATAATCGGCTGTTCCTCCTGTATGGTTCCCTGATGGCTGCTCCAAGGAGTAGTAAGACTGTGTCCAAAGGTCTGTAAGGGGTATCAAAACGATACCCTTTGTGAATAGGGGTACCAACTGAGTACGAAATGAAGGTCCCCATAGTCGCCATACAAGTATAGGAGGTGTCCAAAGAACGAAAAGGGTTCCATAATCGTCTGTTCCTACTGTTAGGTTCCCTGATGGCTGCTCCAAGGAGTAGTAAGACTGTGTCCAAAGGTCTGTTGGGGGTATCAAAACGATACCCTCGATGAATAGGGGTACCAACTGAGTACGAAATGAAGGTCCCCATAGTCGCCATACAAGTTATAGGAGGTGTCCAAAGAACGAAAAGGGTTCCATAATCGGCTGTTCCTACTATATGGTTCTTTGATGACTGCTCCAAGGAGTAGTAAGACTGTGTCCAAAGGTCTGTAAGGGGTTTCAAAACGATACCCTCGATGAATAGGGGTACCAACTGAGTACGAAATGAAGGTCCCCATAGTCGCCATACAAGTTATAGGAGGTGTCCAAAGAACGAAAAGGGTTCCATAATCGGCTGTTCCTACTGTATGGTTCCCTGATGGCTGCTCCAAGGAAAAGAAAGACTGTGTCCAAAGGTCTGTTGGGGGTATCAAAACGATACCCTCGATGAATAGGGGTACCAACTGAGTACGAAATGAAGGTCCCCATAGTCGCCATACAAGTTATAGGAGGTGTCCAAAGAACGAAAAGGGTTCCATAATCGGCTGTTCCTACTATTTGGTTCTTTGATGACTGCTCCAAGGAGTAGTAAGATTGTGTCCAAAGGTCTGTTGGGGGTATCAAAACGATACCCTCGATGAATAGGGGTACCAACTGAGTACGAAATGAAGGTCCCCATAGTCGCCATACAAGTTGTAGGAGGTGTCCAAAGAACGAAAAGGGTTCCATAATCGGCTGTTCCTACTGTATAATTCCCTGATGGCTGCTTCAAGGAGTAGTAAGACTGTGTCCAAAGGTCTGTAAGGGGTATCAAAACGATACCCTCGATGAATAGGGGTACCAACTGAGTACGAAATGAAGGTCCCGGAAGTCGCCATACAAGTTATAGGAGGTGTCCAAAGAACGAAAAGGGTTCCATAATCGGCTGTTCCTACTATTTGGTTCTTTGATGACTGCTGCAAGGAGTAGTAAGACTGTGTCCAAAGGTCTGTTGGGGGTATCAAAACGATACCCTCGATGAATAGGGGTACCAACTGAGTACGAAATGAAGGTCCCCATAGTCGCCATACAAGTTATAGGAGGTGTCCAAAGAACGAAAAGGGTTCCATAATCGGCTGTTCCTACTATATGGTTCCCTGATGGCTGCTCCAAGGAGTAGTAAGACTGTGTCCAAAGGTCTGTAAGGGGTATCAAAACGATACCCTCGATGAATAGGGGTACCAACTGAGTACGAAATGAAGGTCCCCATAGTCGCCATACAAGTTGTAGGAGGTGTCCAAAGAACGAAAAGGGTTCCATAATCGGCTGTTCCTACTATATGGTTCTCTGATGACTGCTCCAAGGAGTAGTAAGACTGTGTCCAAAGGTCTGTAAGGGGTATCAAAACGATACCCTCGATGAATAGGGGTACCAACTGAGTACGAAATGAAGGTCCCCATAGTCGCCATACAAGTTGTAGGAGGTGTCCAAAGAACGAGAAGGGTTCCATAATCGGCTGTTCCTACTATATGGTTCCTGATGGCTGCTCCAAGGAGTAGTAAGACTGTGTCCAAAGGTCTGTTGGGGGTATCAAAACGATACCCTCGATGAATAGGGGTACCAACTGAGTACGAAATGAAGGTCCCCATAGTCGCCATACAAGTTATAGGAGGTGTCCAAAGAACGAAAAGGGTTCCATAATCGGCTGTTCCTACTATTTGGTTCTTGATGACTGCTCCAAGGAGTAGTAAGACTGTGTCCAAAGGTCTGTAAGGGGTATCAAAACGATACCCTCGATGAATAGGGGTACCAACTGAGTACGAAATGAAGGTCCCCATAGTCGCCATACAAGTTGTAGGAGGTGTCCAAAGAACGAAAAGGGTTCCATATTCGGCTGTTCCTACTATATGGTTCTCTGATGACTGCTCTAAGGAGTAGTAAGACTGTGTCCAAAGGTCTGTAAGGGGTATCAAAACGATACCCTCGATGAATAGGGGTACCAACTGAGTACGAAATGAAGGTCCCCATAGTCGCCATACAAGTTGTAGGAGGTGTCCAAAGAACGAAAAGGGTTCCATAATCGGCTGTTCCTACTATATGGTTCTTTGATGACTGCTCCAAGGAGTAGTAAGACTGTGTCCAAAGGTCTGTTGGGGTATCAAAACGATACCCTCGATGAATAGGGGTACCAACTGAGTACGAAATGAAGGTCCCCATAGTCGCCATACAAGTTATAGGAGGTGTCCAAAGAACAAAAGGGTTCCATAATCGGCTGTTCCTACTATATGGTTCTCTGATGACTGCTCCAAGGAGTAGTAAGACTGTGTCCAAAGGTCTGTTTGGGGTATCAAAACGATACCCTCGATGAATAGGGGTACCAACTGAGTACGAAATGAAGGTCCCCATAGTCGCCATACAAGTTATAGGAGGTGTCCAAAGAACGAAAAGGGTTCCATAATCGGCTGTTCCTACTATATGGTTCTTTGATGACTGCTCCAAGGAGTAGTAAGACTGTGTCCAAAGGTCTGTAAGGGGTATCAAAACGATACCCTCGATGAATAGGGGTACCAACTGAGTACGAAATGAAGGTCCCCAAGTCGCCATACAAGTTGTAGGAGGTGTCCAAAGAACGAAAGGGTTCCATAATCGGCAACTGCTACTATTTGGTTCTCTGATGACTGCTCCAAGGAAGTTAGACGGTGTCCAAAGGTCTGTTGGGGTATCAAAACGATACCCTCGATGAATAGGGGTACCAACTGAGTACGAAATGAAGGTCCCCATAGTCGCCATACAAGTTGTAGGAGGTGTCCAAAGAACGAAAAGGGTTCCATAATCGGCTGTTCCTACTATATGGTTCTCTGATGACTGCTCCAAGGAGTAGTAAGACGGTGTCCAAAGGTCTGTTGGGGTATCAAAACGATACCCTCGATGAATAGGGGTACCAACTGAGTACGAAATGAAGGTCCCCATAGTCGCCAAACAAGTTGTAGGAGGTGTCCAAAGAAAAAAATGGTTCCATAATCGGCTGTTCCTACAGTATGGTTCTCTGAAGGCTGCTTCAAGGAGTAGTAAGACTGAGTCCAAAGGACTTTTTGGGGTATCAAAACGATACCCTCGATGAATAGGGGTACCAACTGAGTACGAAATGAAGGTCCCCATAGTCGCCATACAAGTTGTAGGAGGTGTCCAAAGAACGAAAAGGGTTCCATAATCGGCTGTTCCTACTATATGGTTCTCTGATGACTGCTCCAAGGAGTAGTAAGACTGAGTCCAAAGGACTGTTTGGGGTATCAAAACGATACCCTCGATGAATAGGGGTACCAACTGAGTACGAAATGAAGGTCCCCATAGTCGCCATACAAGTTATAGGAGGTATCCAAAGGAACAAAAGGGTTCCATAATCGGCTGTTCCTACTATATGGTTCTTTGATGACTGCTCCAAGGAGTAGTAAGACTGTGTCCAAAGGTCTGTAAGGGGTATCAAAACGATACCCTCGATGAATAGGGGTACCAACTGAGTACGAAATGAAGGTCCCCGAAGTCGCCATACAAGTTGTAGGAGGTGTCCAAAGAACGAAAGGGTTCCATAATCGGCTGTTCCTACTATTTGGTTCTCTGATGACTGCTTTAAGGAGTAGTAAGACTGTGTCCAAAGGTCTGTTGGGGGTATCAAAACGATACCCTCGATGAATAGGGGTACCAACTGAGTACGAAATGAAGGTCCCCATAGTCGCCATACAAGTTGTAGGAGGTGTCCAAAGAACGAAAAGGGTTCCATAATCGGCTGTTCCTACTATTGGTTCTCTGATGACTGCTCCAAGGAGTAGTAAGACGGTGTCCAAAGGTCTGTTGGGGTATCAAAACGATACCCTCGATGAATAGGGGTACCAACTGAGTACGAAATGAAGGTCCCCATAGTCGCCATACAAGTTGTAGGAGGTGTCCAAAGAACGAAAAGGGTTCCATAATCGGCTGTTCCTACTATGGTTCTCTGAGGCTGCTCCAAGGAGTAGTAAGACTGTGTCCAAAGGTCTGTTTGGGGTATCAAAACGATACCCTCGATGAATAGGGGTACCAACTGAGTACGAAATGAAGGTCCCCATAGTCGCCATACAAGTTGTAGGAGGTGTCCAAAGAACGAAAAGGGTTCCATAATCGGCTGTTCCTACTATTTGGTTCTCTGATGACTGCTCCAAGGAGTAGTAAGACTGTGTCCAAAGGTCTGTTGGGGTATCAAAACGATACCCTCGATGAATAGGGGTACCAACTGAGTACGAAATGAAGGTCCCCATAGTCGCCATACAAGTTGTAGGAGGTGTCCAAAGAACGAAAAGGGTTCCATAATCGGCTGTTCCTACTATTTGGTTCTCTGATGACTGCTCCAAGGAGTAGTAAGACTGTGTCCAAAGGTCTGTAAGGGGTATCAAAACGATACCCTCGATGAATAGGGGTACCAACTGAGTACGAAATGAAGGTCCCCATAGTCGCCATACAAGTTATAGGAGGTGTCCAAAGAACGAAAAGGGTTCCATATTCGGCTGTTCCTACTATATGGTTCTCTGATGACTGCTCCAAGGAGTAGTAAGACTGTGTCCAAAGGTCTGTAAGGGGTATCAAAACGATACCCTCGATGAATAGGGGTACCAACTGAGTACGAAATGAAGGTCCCCATAGTCGCCATACAAGTTGTAGGAGGTGTCCAAAGAACGAAAAGGGTTCATAATCGGCTGTTCCTACTATATGGTTCTCTGATGACTGCTCCAAGGAGTAGTAAGACTGTGTCCAAAGGTCTGTTGGGGTATCAAAACGATACCCTCGATGAATAGGGGTACCAACTGAGTACGAAATGAAGGTCCCCATAGTCGCCATACAAGTTATAGGAGGTGTCCAAAGAACGAAAAGGGTTCCATAATCGGCTGTTCCTACTATATGGTTCTTTGATGACTGCTCCAAGGAGTAGTAAGACTGTGTCCAAAGGTCTGTAAGGGGTATCAAAACGATACCCTCGATGAATAGGGGTACCAACTGAGTACGAAATGAAGGTCCCCGAAGTCGCCATACAAGTTGTAGGAGGTGTCCAAAGAACGAAAAGGGTTCCATAATCGGCTGTTCCTACTATTTGGTTCTCTGATGACTGCTCTAAGGAGTAGTAGACGGTGTCCAAAGGTCTGTTGGGGTATCAAAACGATACCCTCGATGAATAGGGGTACCAACTGAGTACGAAATGAAGGTCCCCATAGTCGCCATACAAGTTATAGGAGGTGTCCAAAGAACGAAAAGGGTTCCATAATCGGCTGTTCCTACTATATGGTTCTCTGATGACTGCTCCAAGGAGTAGTAAGACTGTGTCCAAAGGTCTGTTGGGGTATCAAAACGATACCCTCGATGAATAGGGGTACCAACTGAGTACGAAATGAAGGTCCCCATAGTCGCCATACAAGTTGTCGGCTGTTCCTACTATATGGTTCTTTGATGGCTGCTCCAAGGAGTAGTAAGACTGTGTCCAAAGGTCTGTTGGGGTATCAAAACGATACCCTCGATGAATAGGGGTACCAACTGAGTACGAAATGAAGGTCCCCATAGTCGCCATACAAGTTGTAGGAGGTGTCCAAAGAACGAAAAGGGTTCCATATCGGCTGTTCCTACTATATGGTTCTCTGATGACTGCTCCAAGGAGTAGTAAGACTGTGTCCAAAGGTCTGTTTGGGGTATCAAAACGATACCCTCGATGAATAGGGGTACCAACTGAGTACGAAATGAAGGTCCCCATAGTCGCCATACAAGTTATAGGAGGTGTCCAAAGAACGAAAAGGGTTCCATAATCGGCTGTTCCTACTATATGGTTCTTTGATGACTGCTCCAAGGAGTAGTAAGACTGTGTCCAAAGGTCTGTAAGGGGTATCAAAACGATACCCTCGATGAATAGGGGTACCAACTGAGTACGAAATGAAGGTCCCCAAGTCGCCATACAAGTTATAGGAGGTGTCCAAAGAACGAAAAGGGTTCCATAATCGGCTGTTCCTACTATTTGGTTCTCTGATGACTGCTCCAAGGAGTAGTAAGACTGTGTCCAAAGGTCTGTTGGGGTATCAAAACGATACCCTCGATGAATAGGGGTACCAACTGAGTACGAAATGAAGGTCCCCATAGTCGCCATACAAGTTGTAGGAGGTGTCCAAAGAACGAAAAGGGTTCCATATCGGCTGTTCCTACTATTTGGTTCTCTGATGACTGCTCCAAGGAGTAGTAAGACTGTGTCCAAAGGTCTGTTGGGGGTATCAAAACGATACCCTCGATGAATAGGGGTACCAACTGAGTACGAAATGAAGGTCCCCATAGTCGCCATACAAGTTATAGGAGGTGTCCAAAGAACGAAAAGGGTTCCATAATCGGCTGTTCCTACTATATGGTTCTTTGATGACTGCTCCAAGGAGTAGTAAGACTGTGTCCAAAGGTCTGTTGGGGTATCAAAACGATACCCTCGATGAATAGGGGTACCAACTGAGTACGAAATGAAGGTCCCCATAGTCGCCATACAAGTTATAGGAGGTGTCCAAAGAACGAAAAGGGTTCCATATTCGGCTGTTCCTACTATATGGTTCTCTGATGACTGCTCCAAGGAGTAGTAAGACTGTGTCCAAAGGTCTGTTGGGGTATCAAAACGATACCCTCGATGAATAGGGGTACCAACTGAGTACGAAATGAAGGTCCCCATAGTCGCCATACAAGTTATAGGAGGTGTCCAAAGAACGAAAAGGGTTCCATATTCGGCTGTTCCTACTATTGGTTCTTTGATGACTGCTCCAAGGAGTAGTAAGACTGTGTCCAAAGGTCTGTTGGGGTATCAAAACGATACCCTCGATGAATAGGGGTACCAACTGAGTACGAAATGAAGGTCCCCATAGTCGCCATACAAGTTATAGGAGGTGTCCAAAGAACGAAAAGGGTTCCATATCGGCTGTTCCTACTATATGGTTCTCTGATGACTGCTCCAAGGAGTAGTAAGACTGTGTCCAAAGGTCTGTTGGGGTATCAAAACGATACCCACGATGAATAGGGGTACCAACTGAGTACGAAATGAAGGTCCCCATAGTCGCCATACAAGTTATAGGAGGTGTCCAAAGAACGAAAAGGGTTCCATAATCGGCTGTTCCTACTATATGGTTCTCTGATGACTGCTCCAAGGAGTAGTAAGACGGTGTCCAAAGGTCTGTTGGGGGTATCAAAGCGATAGTCGCCGCACAAAGTAATAGGAGGTGTCCAAAGTACGAAAAGGGTTCCATATTCGGCTGTTCCTACTATATGGTTCTCTAATGACTGCTCTACGGAGTAGTAAGACGGTGTCCAAAGGTCTGTTGGGGTATCAAAGCGATACCCTCGATGAATAGGGGTACCAACTGAGTACGAAATGAAGGTCCCCATAGTCGCCATACAAGTTATAGGAGGTGTCCAAAGAACGAAAAGGGTTCCATATTCGGCTGTTCCTACTATATGGTTCTCTGATGACTGCTCCAAGGAGTAGTAAGACTGTGTCCAAAGGTCTGTTGAGGGTATCAAAACGATACCCTCGATGAATAGGGGTACCAACTGAGTACGAAATGAAGGTCCCCATAGTCGCCATACAAGTTATAGGAGGTGTCCAAAGAACGAAAAGGGTTCCATAATCGGCTGTTCCTACTATATGGTTCTTTGATGACTGCTCCAAGGAGTAGTAAGACGGTGTCCAAAGGTCTGTTGGGGTATCAAAGCGATAGGTCGCCGCACAAAGTAATAGGAGGTGTCCAAAGTACGAAAAGGGTTCCATATTCGGCTGTTCCTACTATATGGTTCTCTAATGACTGCTCTACGGAGTAGTAAGACGGTGTCCAAAGGTCTGTTGGGGTATCAAAACGATACCCTCGATGAATAGGGGTACCAACTGAGTACGAAATGAAGGTCCCCATAGTCGCCATACAAGTTATAGGAGGTGTCCAAAGAACGAAAAGGGTTCCATAATCGGCTGTTCCTACTATATGGTTCTTTGATGACTGCTCCAAGGAGTAGTAAGACTGTGTCCAAAGGTCTGTAGGGGTATCAAAACGATACCCTCGATGAATAGGGGTACCAACTGAGTACGAAATGAAGGTCCCCATAGTCGCCATACAAGTTATAGGAGGTGTCCAAAGAACGAAAAGGGTTCCATATTCGGCTGTTCCTACTATATGGTTCTCTGATGGCTGCTCCAAGGAGTAGTAAGACTGTGTCCAAAGGTCTGTTGGGGTATCAAAACGATACCCTCGATGAATAGGGTACCAACTGAGTACGAAATGAAGGTCCCCATAGTCGCCATACAAGTTATAGGAGGTGTCCAAAGAACGAAAAGGGTTCCATAATCGGCTGTTCCTACTATATGGTTCCCTGATGACTGCTCCAAGGAGTAGTAAGACTGTGTCCAAAGGTCTGTTGGGGTATCAAAACGATACCCTCGATGAATAGGGGTACCAACTGAGTACGAAATGAAGGTCCCCATAGTCGCCATACAAGTTATAGGAGGTGTCCAAAGAACGAAAAGGGTTCCATATTCGGCTGTTCCTACTATATGGTTCTCTGATGACTGCTCCAAGGAGTAGTAAGACTGTGTCCAAAGGTCTGTTGGGGTATCAAAACGATACCCTCGATGAATAGGGGTACCAACTGAGTACGAAATGAAGGTCCCCATAGTCGCCATACAAGTTATAGGAGGTGTCCAAAGAACGAAAAGGGTTCCATATTCGGCTGTTCCTACTATATGGTTCTCTGATGACTGCTCCAAGGAGTAGTAAGACTGTGTCCAAAGGTCTGTTGGGGTATCAAAACGATACCCTCGATGAATAGGGGTACCAACTGAGTACGAAATGAAGGTCCCCATAGTCGCCATACAAGTTATAGGAGGTGTCCAAAGAACGAAAAGGGTTCCATATTCGGCTGTTCCTACTATATGGTTCTTTGATGACTGCTCCAAGGAGTAGTAAGACTGTGTCCAAAGGTCTGTTGGGGGTATCAAAACGATACCCTCGATGAATAGGGTACCAACTGAGTACGAAATGAAGGTCCCCATAGTCGCCATACAAGTTATAGGAGGTGTCCAAAGAACGAAAAGGGTTCCATAATCGGCTGTTCCTACTATATGGTTCTCTGATGACTGCTCCAAGGAGTAGTAAGACTGTGTCCAAAGGTCTGTTGGGGTATCAAAACGATACCCTCGATGAATAGGGGTACCAACTGAGTACGAAATGAAGGTCCCCATAGTCGCCATACAAGTTATAGGAGGTGTCCAAAGAACGAAAAGGGTTCCATAATCGGCTGTTCCTACTATATGGTTCTCCTGATGACTGCTCCAAGGAGTAGTAAGACTGTGTCCAAAGGTCTGTTGGGGGTATCAAAACGATACCCTCGATGAATAGGGTACCAACTGAGTACGAAATGAAGGTCCCCATAGTCGCCATACAAGTTATAGGAGGTGTCCAAAGAACGAAAAGGGTTCCATAATCGGCTGTTCCTACTATATGGTTCTCTGATGACTGCTCCAAGGAGTAGTAAGACTGTGTCCAAAGGTCTGTTGGGGTATCAAAACGATACCCTCGATGAATAGGGGTACCAACTGAGTACGAAATGAAGGTCCCCATAGTCGCCATACAAGTTATAGGAGGTGTCCAAAGAACGAAAAGGGTTCCATATTCGGCTGTTCCTACTATATGGTTCTCTGATGACTGCTCCAAGGAGTAGTAAGACTGTGTCCAAAGGTCTGTTGGGGTATCAAAACGATACCCTCGATGAATAGGGGTACCAACTGAGTACGAAATGAAGGTCCCCATAGTCGCCATACAAGTTATAGGAGGTGTCCAAAGAACGAAAAGGGTTCCATAATCGGCTGTTCCTACTATATGGTTCTCTGATGACTGCTCCAAGGAGTAGTAAGACTGTGTCCAAAGGTCTGTTGGGGTATCAAAACGATACCCTCGATGAATAGGGGTACCAACTGAGTACGAAATGAAGGTCCCCATAGTCGCCATACAAGTTATAGGAGGTGTCCAAAGAACGAAAAGGGTTCCATAATCGGCTGTTCCTACTATATGGTTCTCTGATGACTGCTCCAAGGAGTAGTAAGACTGTGTCCAAAGGTCTGTTGGGGTATCAAAACGATACCCTCGATGAATAGGGGTACCAACTGAGTACGAAATGAAGGTCCCCATAGTCGCCATACAAGTTATAGGAGGTGTCCAAAGAACGAAAAGGGTTCCATAATCGGCTGTTCCTACTATATGGTTCTCTGATGACTGCTCCAAGGAGTAGTAAGACTGGGTCCAAAGGTCTGTATCGATACCCTCGATGAAACTGAGTACGAAATGAAGGTCCCCATAGTCGCCATACAAGTTATAGGAGGTGTCCAAAGAACGAAAAGGGTTCCATAATCGGCTGTTCCTACTATATGGTTCTCTGATGACTGCTCCAAGGAGTAGTAAGACTGTGTCCAAAGGTCTGTTGGGGTATCAAAACGATACCCTCGATGAATAGGGGTACCAACTGAGTACGAAATGAAGGTCCCCATAGTCGCCATACAAGTTATAGGAGGTGTCCAAAGAACGAAAAGGGTTCCATATTCGGCTGTTCCTACTATATGGTTCTCTGATGACTGCTCCAAGGAGTAGTAAGACTGTGTCCAAAGGTCTGTTGGGGGTATCAAAACGATACCCTCGATGAATAGGGGTACCAACTGAGTACGAAATGAAGGTCCCCATAGTCGCCATACAAGTTATAGGAGGTGTCCAAAGAACGAAAAGGGTTCCATAATCGGCTGTTCCTACTATATGGTTCTCTGATGACTGCTCCAAGGAGTAGTAAGACTGTGTCCAAAGGTCTGTTGGGGTATCAAAACGATACCCTCGATGAATAGGGGTACCAACTGAGTACGAAATGAAGGTCCCCATAGTCGCCATACAAGTTATAGGAGGTGTCCAAAGAACGAAAAGGGTTCCATAATCGGCTGTTCCTACTATATGGTTCTCTGATGACTGCTCCAAGGAGTAGTAAGACTGTGTCCAAAGGTCTGTTGGGGTATCAAAACGATACCCTCGATGAATAGGGGTACCAACTGAGTACGAAATGAAGGTCCCCATAGTCGCCATACAAGTTATAGGAGGTGTCCAAAGAACGAAAAGGGTTCCATAATCGGCTGTTCCTACTATATGGTTCTCTGATGACTGCTCCAAGGAGTAGTAAGACTGTGTCCAAAGGTCTGTTGGGGTATCAAAACGATACCCTCGATGAATAGGGGTACCAACTGAGTACGAAATGAAGGTCCCCATAGTCGCCATACAAGTTATAGGAGGTGTCCAAAGAACGAAAAGGGTTCCATAATCGGCTGTTCCTACTATATGGTTCTCTGATGACTGCTCCAAGGAGTAGTAAGACTGTGTCCAAAGGTCTGTTGGGGGTATCAAAACGATACCCTCGATGAATAGGGGTACCAACTGAGTACGAAATGAAGGTCCCCATAGTCGCCATACAAGTTATAGGAGGTGTCCAAAGAACGAAAAGGGTTCCATAATCGGCTGTTCCTACTATATGGTTCTCTGATGACTGCTCCAAGGAGTAGTAAGACTGTGTCCAAAGGTCTGTTGGGGTATCAAAACGATACCCTCGATGAATAGGGGTACCAACTGAGTACGAAATGAAGGTCCCCATAGTCGCCATACAAGTTATAGGAGGTGTCCAAAGAACGAAAAGGGTTCCATAATCGGCTGTTCCTACTATATGGTTCTCTGATGACTGCTCCAAGGAGTAGTAAGACTGTGTCCAAAGGTCTGTTGGGGTATCAAAACGATACCCTCGATGAATAGGGGTACCAACTGAGTACGAAATGAAGGTCCCCATAGTCGCCATACAAGTTATAGGAGGTGTCCAAAGAACGAAAAGGGTTCCATATTCGGCTGTTCCTACTATATGGTTCTCTGATGACTGCTCCAAGGAGTAGTAAGACTGTGTCCAAAGGTCTGTTGGGGTATCAAAACGATACCCTCGATGAATAGGGGTACCAACTGAGTACGAAATGAAGGTCCCCATAGTCGCCATACAAGTTATAGGAGGTGTCCAAAGAACGAAAAGGGTTCCATATTCGGCTGTTCCTACTATATGGTTCTCTGATGACTGCTCCAAGGAGTAGTAAGACTGTGTCCAAAGGTCTGTTGGGGTATCAAAACGATACCCTCGATGAATAGGGGTACCAACTGAGTACGAAATGAAGGTCCCCATAGTCGCCATACAAGTTATAGGAGGTGTCCAAAGAACGAAAAGGGTTCCATAATCGGCTGTTCCTACTATATGGTTCTCTGATGACTGCTCCAAGGAGTAGTAAGACTGTGTCCAAAGGTCTGTTGGGGTATCAAAACGATACCCTCGATGAATAGGGGTACCAACTGAGTACGAAATGAAGGTCCCCATAGTCGCCATACAAGTTATAGGAGGTGTCCAAAGAACGAAAAGGGTTCCATAATCGGCTGTTCCTACTATATGGTTCTCTGATGACTGCTCCAAGGAGTAGTAAGACTGTGTCCAAAGGTCTGTTGGGGTATCAAAACGATACCCTCGATGAATAGGGGTACCAACTGAGTACGAAATGAAGGTCCCCATAGTCGCCATACAAGTTATAGGAGGTGTCCAAAGAACGAAAAGGGTTCCATATTCGGCTGTTCCTACTATATGGTTCTCTGATGACTGCTCCAAGGAGTAGTAAGACTGTGTCCAAAGGTCTGTTGGGGGTATCAAAACGATACCCTCGATGAATAGGGGTACCAACTGAGTACGAAATGAAGGTCCCCATAGTCGCCATACAAGTTATAGGAGGTGTCCAAAGAACGAAAAGGGTTCCATAATCGGCTGTTCCTACTATATGGTTCTCTGATGACTGCTCCAAGGAGTAGTAAGACTGTGTCCAAAGGTCTGTTGGGGGTATCAAAACGATACCCTCGATGAATAGGGGTACCAACTGAGTACGAAATGAAGGTCCCCATAGTCGCCATACAAGTTATAGGAGGTGTCCAAAGAACGAAAAGGGTTCCATAATCGGCTGTTCCTACTATATGGTTCTCTGATGACTGCTCCAAGGAGTAGTAAGACTGTGTCCAAAGGTCTGTTGGGGTATCAAAACGATACCCTCGATGAATAGGGGTACCAACTGAGTACGAAATGAAGGTCCCCATAGTCGCCATACAAGTTATAGGAGGTGTCCAAAGAACGAAAAGGGTTCCATATTCGGCTGTTCCTACTATATGGTTCTCTGATGACTGCTCCAAGGAGTAGTAAGACTGTGTCCAAAGGTCTGTGGGGGTATCAAAACGATACCCTCGATGAATAGGGGTACCAACTGAGTACGAAATGAAGGTCCCCATAGTCGCCATACAAGTTATAGGAGGTGTCCAAAGAACGAAAAGGGTTCCATATTCGGCTGTTCCTACTATATGGTTCTCTGATGACTGCTCCAAGGAGTAGTAAGACTGTGTCCAAAGGTCTGTTGGGGTATCAAAACGATACCCTCGATGAATAGGGGTACCAACTGAGTACGAAATGAAGGTCCCCATAGTCGCCATACAAGTTATAGGAGGTGTCCAAAGAACGAAAAGGGTTCCATATTCGGCTGTTCCTACTATATGGTTCTCTGATGACTGCTCCAAGGAGTAGTAAGACTGTGTCCAAAGGTCTGTTGGGGTATCAAAACGATACCCTCGATGAATAGGGGTACCAACTGAGTACGAAATGAAGGTCCCCATAGTCGCCATACAAGTTATAGGAGGTGTCCAAAGAACGAAAAGGGTTCCATATTCGGCTGTTCCTACTATATGGTTCTCTGATGACTGCTCCAAGGAGTAGTAAGACTGTGTCCAAAGGTCTGTTGGGGTATCAAAACGATACCCTCGATGAATAGGGGTACCAACTGAGTACGAAATGAAGGTCCCCATAGTCGCCATACAAGTTATAGGAGGTGTCCAAAGAACGAAAAGGGTTCCATAATCGGCTGTTCCTACTATATGGTTCTCTGATGACTGCTCCAAGGAGTAGTAAGACTGTGTCCAAAGGTCTGTGGGGGTATCAAAACGATACCCTCGATGAATAGGGGTACCAACTGAGTACGAAATGAAGGTCCCCATAGTCGCCATACAAGTTATAGGAGGTGTCCAAAGAACGAAAAGGGTTCCATAATCGGCTGTTCCTACTATATGGTTCTCTGATGACTGCTCCAAGGAGTAGTAAGACTGTGTCCAAAGGTCTGTTGGGGTATCAAAACGATACCCTCGATGAATAGGGGTACCAACTGAGTACGAAATGAAGGTCCCCATAGTCGCCATACAAGTTATAGGAGGTGTCCAAAGAACGAAAAGGGTTCCATATTCGGCTGTTCCTACTATATGGTTCTCTGATGACTGCTCCAAGGAGTAGTAAGACTGTGTCCAAAGGTCTGTTGGGGGTATCAAAACGATACCCTCGATGAATAGGGGTACCAACTGAGTACGAAATGAAGGTCCCCATAGTCGCCATACAAGTTATAGGAGGTGTCCAAAGAACGAAAAGGGTTCCATAATCGGCTGTTCCTACTATATGGTTCTCTGATGACTGCTCCAAGGAGTAGTAAGACTGTGTCCAAAGGTCTGTTGGGGTATCAAAACGATACCCTCGATGAATAGGGGTACCAACTGAGTACGAAATGAAGGTCCCCATAGTCGCCATACAAGTTATAGGAGGTGTCCAAAGAACGAAAAGGGTTCCATATTCGGCTGTTCCTACTATATGGTTCTCTGATGACTGCTCCAAGGAGTAGTAAGACTGTGTCCAAAGGTCTGTTGGGGTATCAAAACGATACCCTCGATGAATAGGGGTACCAACTGAGTACGAAATGAAGGTCCCCATAGTCGCCATACAAGTTATAGGAGGTGTCCAAAGAACGAAAAGGGTTCCATATTCGGCTGTTCCTACTATATGGTTCTCTGATGACTGCTCCAAGGAGTAGTAAGACTGTGTCCAAAGGTCTGTTGGGGTATCAAAACGATACCCTCGATGAATAGGGGTACCAACTGAGTACGAAATGAAGGTCCCCATAGTCGCCATACAAGTTATAGGAGGTGTCCAAAGAACGAAAAGGGTTCCATAATCGGCTGTTCCTACTATATGGTTCTCTGATGACTGCTCCAAGGAGTAGTAAGACTGTGTCCAAAGGTCTGTTGGGGTATCAAAACGATACCCTCGATGAATAGGGGTACCAACTGAGTACGAAATGAAGGTCCCCATAGTCGCCATACAAGTTATAGGAGGTGTCCAAAGAACGAAAAGGGTTCCATAATCGGCTGTTCCTACTATATGGTTCTCTGATGACTGCTCCAAGGAGTAGTAAGACTGTGTCCAAAGGTCTGTTGGGGGTATCAAAACGATACCCTCGATGAATAGGGGTACCAACTGAGTACGAAATGAAGGTCCCCATAGTCGCCATACAAGTTATAGGAGGTGTCCAAAGAACGAAAAGGGTTCCATAATCGGCTGTTCCTACTATATGGTTCTCTGATGACTGCTCCAAGGAGTAGTAAGACTGTGTCCAAAGGTCTGTTGGGGTATCAAAACGATACCCTCGATGAATAGGGGTACCAACTGAGTACGAAATGAAGGTCCCCATAGTCGCCATACAAGTTATAGGAGGTGTCCAAAGAACGAAAAGGGTTCCATAATCGGCTGTTCCTACTATATGGTTCTCTGATGACTGCTCCAAGGAGTAGTAAGACTGTGTCCAAAGGTCTGTTGGGGGTATCAAAACGATACCCTCGATGAATAGGGGTACCAACTGAGTACGAAATGAAGGTCCCCATAGTCGCCATACAAGTTATAGGAGGTGTCCAAAGAACGAAAAGGGTTCCATAATCGGCTGTTCCTACTATATGGTTCTCTGATGACTGCTCCAAGGAGTAGTAAGACTGTGTCCAAAGGTCTGTTGGGGTATCAAAACGATACCCTCGATGAATAGGGGTACCAACTGAGTACGAAATGAAGGTCCCCATAGTCGCCATACAAGTTATAGGAGGTGTCCAAAGAACGAAAAGGGTTCCATAATCGGCTGTTCCTACTATATGGTTCTCTGATGACTGCTCCAAGGAGTAGTAAGACTGTGTCCAAAGGTCTGTTGGGGGTATCAAAACGATACCCTCGATGAATAGGGGTACCAACTGAGTACGAAATGAAGGTCCCCATAGTCGCCATACAAGTTATAGGAGGTGTCCAAAGAACGAAAAGGGTTCCATAATCGGCTGTTCCTACTATATGGTTCTCTGATGACTGCTCCAAGGAGTAGTAAGACTGTGTCCAAAGGTCTGTTGGGGGTATCAAAACGATACCCTCGATGAATAGGGGTACCAACTGAGTACGAAATGAAGGTCCCCATAGTCGCCATACAAGTTATAGGAGGTGTCCAAAGAACGAAAAGGGTTCCATAATCGGCTGTTCCTACTATATGGTTCTCTGATGACTGCTCCAAGGAGTAGTAAGACTGTGTCCAAAGGTCTGTTGGGGGTATCAAAACGATACCCTCGATGAATAGGGGTACCAACTGAGTACGAAATGAAGGTCCCCATAGTCGCCATACAAGTTATAGGAGGTGTCCAAAGAACGAAAAGGGTTCCATAATCGGCTGTTCCTACTATATGGTTCTCTGATGACTGCTCCAAGGAGTAGTAAGACTGTGTCCAAAGGTCTGTTGGGGGTATCAAAACGATACCCTCGATGAATAGGGGTACCAACTGAGTACGAAATGAAGGTCCCCATAGTCGCCATACAAGTTATAGGAGGTGTCCAAAGAACGAAAAGGGTTCCATAATCGGCTGTTCCTACTATATGGTTCTCTGATGACTGCTCCAAGGAGTAGTAAGACTGTGTCCAAAGGTCTGTTGGGGGTATCAAAACGATACCCTCGATGAATAGGGGTACCAACTGAGTACGAAATGAAGGTCCCCATAGTCGCCATACAAGTTATAGGAGGTGTCCAAAGAACGAAAAGGGTTCCATAATCGGCTGTTCCTACTATATGGTTCTCTGATGACTGCTCCAAGGAGTAGTAAGACTGTGTCCAAAGGTCTGTTGGGGTATCAAAACGATACCCTCGATGAATAGGGGTACCAACTGAGTACGAAATGAAGGTCCCCATAGTCGCCATACAAGTTATAGGAGGTGTCCAAAGAACGAAAAGGGTTCCATAATCGGCTGTTCCTACTATATGGTTCTCTGATGACTGCTCCAAGGAGTAGTAAGACTGTGTCCAAAGGTCTGTGGGGGTATCAAAACGATACCCTCGATGAATAGGGGTACCAACTGAGTACGAAATGAAGGTCCCCATAGTCGCCATACAAGTTATAGGAGGTGTCCAAAGAACGAAAAGGGTTCCATAATCGGCTGTTCCTACTATATGGTTCTCTGATGACTGCTCCAAGGAGTAGTAAGACTGTGTCCAAAGGTCTGTTGGGGTATCAAAACGATACCCTCGATGAATAGGGGTACCAACTGAGTACGAAATGAAGGTCCCCATAGTCGCCATACAAGTTATAGGAGGTGTCCAAAGAACGAAAAGGGTTCCATAATCGGCTGTTCCTACTATATGGTTCTCTGATGACTGCTCCAAGGAGTAGTAAGACTGTGTCCAAAGGTCTGTTGGGGGTATCAAAACGATACCCTCGATGAATAGGGGTACCAACTGAGTACGAAATGAAGGTCCCCATAGTCGCCATACAAGTTATAGGAGGTGTCCAAAGAACGAAAAGGGTTCCATAATCGGCTGTTCCTACTATATGGTTCTCTGATGACTGCTCCAAGGAGTAGTAAGACTGTGTCCAAAGGTCTGTTGGGGGTATCAAAACGATACCCTCGATGAATAGGGGTACCAACTGAGTACGAAATGAAGGTCCCCATAGTCGCCATACAAGTTATAGGAGGTGTCCAAAGAACGAAAAGGGTTCCATAATCGGCTGTTCCTACTATATGGTTCTCTGATGACTGCTCCAAGGAGTAGTAAGACTGTGTCCAAAGGTCTGTTGGGGGTATCAAAACGATACCCTCGATGAATAGGGGTACCAACTGAGTACGAAATGAAGGTCCCCATAGTCGCCATACAAGTTATAGGAGGTGTCCAAAGAACGAAAAGGGTTCCATAATCGGCTGTTCCTACTATATGGTTCTCTGATGACTGCTCCAAGGAGTAGTAAGACTGTGTCCAAAGGTCTGTTGGGGTATCAAAACGATACCCTCGATGAATAGGGGTACCAACTGAGTACGAAATGAAGGTCCCCATAGTCGCCATACAAGTTATAGGAGGTGTCCAAAGAACGAAAAGGGTTCCATAATCGGCTGTTCCTACTATATGGTTCTCTGATGACTGCTCCAAGGAGTAGTAAGACTGTGTCCAAAGGTCTTGGGGGTATCAAAACGATACCCTCGATGAATAGGGGTACCAACTGAGTACGAAATGAAGGTCCCCATAGTCGCCATACAAGTTATAGGAGGTGTCCAAAGAACGAAAAGGGTTCCATAATCGGCTGTTCCTACTATATGGTTCTCTGATGACTGCTCCAAGGAGTAGTAAGACTGTGTCCAAAGGTCTGTTGGGGTATCAAAACGATACCCTCGATGAATAGGGGTACCAACTGAGTACGAAATGAAGGTCCCCATAGTCGCCATACAAGTTATAGGAGGTGTCCAAAGAACGAAAAGGGTTCCATAATCGGCTGTTCCTACTATATGGTTCTCTGATGACTGCTCCAAGGAGTAGTAAGACTGTGTCCAAAGGTCTGTTGGGGGTATCAAAACGATACCCTCGATGAATAGGGGTACCAACTGAGTACGAAATGAAGGTCCCCATAGTCGCCATACAAGTTATAGGAGGTGTCCAAAGAACGAAAAGGGTTCCATAATCGGCTGTTCCTACTATATGGTTCTCTGATGACTGCTCCAAGGAGTAGTAAGACTGTGTCCAAAGGTCTGTTGGGGTATCAAAACGATACCCTCGATGAATAGGGGTACCAACTGAGTACGAAATGAAGGTCCCCATAGTCGCCATACAAGTTATAGGAGGTGTCCAAAGAACGAAAAGGGTTCCATAATCGGCTGTTCCTACTATATGGTTCTCTGATGACTGCTCCAAGGAGTAGTAAGACTGTGTCCAAAGGTCTGTTGGGGTATCAAAACGATACCCTCGATGAATAGGGGTACCAACTGAGTACGAAATGAAGGTCCCCATAGTCGCCATACAAGTTATAGGAGGTGTCCAAAGAACGAAAAGGGTTCCATAATCGGCTGTTCCTACTATATGGTTCTCTGATGACTGCTCCAAGGAGTAGTAAGACTGTGTCCAAAGGTCTGTTGGGGGTATCAAAACGATACCCTCGATGAATAGGGGTACCAACTGAGTACGAAATGAAGGTCCCCATAGTCGCCATACAAGTTATAGGAGGTGTCCAAAGAACGAAAAGGGTTCCATAATCGGCTGTTCCTACTATATGGTTCTCTGATGACTGCTCCAAGGAGTAGTAAGACTGTGTCCAAAGGTCTGTTGGGGGTATCAAAACGATACCCTCGATGAATAGGGGTACCAACTGAGTACGAAATGAAGGTCCCCATAGTCGCCATACAAGTTATAGGAGGTGTCCAAAGAACGAAAAGGGTTCCATAATCGGCTGTTCCTACTATATGGTTCTCTGATGACTGCTCCAAGGAGTAGTAAGACTGTGTCCAAAGGTCTGTTGGGGTATCAAAACGATACCCTCGATGAATAGGGGTACCAACTGAGTACGAAATGAAGGTCCCCATAGTCGCCATACAAGTTATAGGAGGTGTCCAAAGAACGAAAAGGGTTCCATAATCGGCTGTTCCTACTATATGGTTCTCTGATGACTGCTCCAAGGAGTAGTAAGACTGTGTCCAAAGGTCTGTGGGGGTATCAAAACGATACCCTCGATGAATAGGGGTACCAACTGAGTACGAAATGAAGGTCCCCATAGTCGCCATACAAGTTATAGGAGGTGTCCAAAGAACGAAAAGGGTTCCATAATCGGCTGTTCCTACTATATGGTTCTCTGATGACTGCTCCAAGGAGTAGTAAGACTGTGTCCAAAGGTCTGTGGGGGTATCAAAACGATACCCTCGATGAATAGGGGTACCAACTGAGTACGAAATGAAGGTCCCCATAGTCGCCATACAAGTTATAGGAGGTGTCCAAAGAACGAAAAGGGTTCCATAATCGGCTGTTCCTACTATATGGTTCTCTGATGACTGCTCCAAGGAGTAGTAAGACTGTGTCCAAAGGTCTGTTGGGGTATCAAAACGATACCCTCGATGAATAGGGGTACCAACTGAGTACGAAATGAAGGTCCCCATAGTCGCCATACAAGTTATAGGAGGTGTCCAAAGAACGAAAAGGGTTCCATAATCGGCTGTTCCTACTATATGGTTCTCTGATGACTGCTCCAAGGAGTAGTAAGACTGTGTCCAAAGGTCTGTGGGGGTATCAAAACGATACCCTCGATGAATAGGGGTACCAACTGAGTACGAAATGAAGGTCCCCATAGTCGCCATACAAGTTATAGGAGGTATCCAAAGAACGAAAAGGGTTCCATAATCGGCTGTTCCTACTGTATGGTTCTCTGATGACTGCTCCAAGGAGTAGTAAGGCTGTGTCCAAAGGTCTGTTGGGGGTATCAAAACGATACCCTCGATGAATAGGGGTACCAACTGAGTACGAAATGAAGGTCCCCATAGTCGCCATACAAGTTATAGGAGGTGTCCAAAGAACGAAAAGGGTTCCATAATCGGCTGTTCCTACTATATGGTTCTCTGATGACTGCTCCAAGGAGTAGTAAGACTGTGTCCAAAGGTCTGTTGGGGTATCAAAACGATACCCTCGATGAATAGGGGTACCAACTGAGTACGAAATGAAGGTCCCCATAGTCGCCATACAAGTTATAGGAGGTGTCCAAAGAACGAAAAGGGTTCCATAATCGGCTGTTCCTACTATATGGTTTTCTGATGACTGCTCCAAGGAGTAGTAAGACTGTGTCCAAAGGTCTGTTGGGGTATCAAAACGATACCCTCGATGAATAGGGGTACCAACTGAGTACGAAATGAAGGTCCCCATAGTCGCCATACAAGTTATAGGAGGTGTCCAAAGAACGAAAAGGGTTCCATAATCGGCTGTTCCTACTATATGGTTCTCTGATGACTGCTCCAAGGAGTAGTAAGACTGTGTCCAAAGGTCTGTTGGGGGTATCAAAACGATACCCTCGATGAATAGGGGTACCAACTGAGTACGAAATGAAGGTCCCCATAGTCGCCATACAAGTTATAGGAGGTGTCCAAAGAACGAAAAGGGTTCCATAATCGGCTGTTCCTACTATATGGTTCTCTGATGACTGCTCCAAGGAGTAGTAAGACTGTGTCCAAAGGTCTGTGGGGGTATCAAAACGATACCCTCGATGAATAGGGGTACCAACTGAGTACGAAATGAAGGTCCCCATAGTCGCCATACAAGTTATAGGAGGTGTCCAAAGAACGAAAAGGGTTCCATAATCGGCTGTTCCTACTATATGGTTCTCTGATGACTGCTCCAAGGAGTAGTAAGACTGTGTCCAAAGGTCTGTTGGGGTATCAAAACGATACCCTCGATGAATAGGGGTACCAACTGAGTACGAAATGAAGGTCCCCATAGTCGCCATACAAGTTATAGGAGGTGTCCAAAGAACGAAAAGGGTTCCATAATCGGCTGTTCCTACTATATGGTTCTCTGATGACTGCTCCAAGGAGTAGTAAGACTGTGTCCAAAGGTCTGTGGGGGTATCAAAACGATACCCTCGATGAATAGGGGTACCAACTGAGTACGAAATGAAGGTCCCCATAGTCGCCATACAAGTTATAGGAGGTGTCCAAAGAACGAAAAGGGTTCCATAATCGGCTGTTCCTACTATATGGTTCTCTGATGACTGCTCCAAGGAGTAGTTAGACTGTGTCCAAAGGTCTGTGGGGAGTATCAAAACGATACCCTCGATGAATAGGGGTACCAACTGAGTACGAAATGAAGGTCCCCATAGTCGCCATACAAGTTATAGGAGGTGTCCAAAGAACGAAAAGGGTTCCATAATCGGCTGTTCCTACTATATGGTTCTCTGATGACTGCTCCAAGGAGTAGTAAGACTGTGTCCAAAGGTCTGTTGGGGGTATCAAAACGATACCCTCGATGAATAGGGGTACCAACTGAGTACGAAATGAAGGTCCCCATAGTCGCCATACAAGTTATAGGAGGTGTCCAAAGAACGAAAAGGGTTCCATAATCGGCTGTTCCTACTATATGGTTCTCTGATGACTGCTCCAAGGAGTAGTAAGACTGTGTCCAAAGGTCTGTTGGGGGTATCAAAACGATACCCTCGATGAATAGGGGTACCAACTGAGTACGAAATGAAGGTCCCCATAGTCGCCATACAAGTTATAGGAGGTGTCCAAAGAACGAAAAGGGTTCCATAATCGGCTGTTCCTACTATATGGTTCTCTGATGACTGCTCCAAGGAGTAGTAAGACTGTGTCCAAAGGTCTGTTGGGGGTATCAAAACGATACCCTCGATGAATAGGGGTACCAACTGAGTACGAAATGAAGGTCCCCATAGTCGCCATACAAGTTATAGGAGGTGTCCAAAGAACGAAAAGGGTTCCATAATCGGCTGTTCCTACTATATGGTTCTCTGATGACTGCTCCAAGGAGTAGTAAGACTGTGTCCAAAGGTCTGTTGGGGGTATCAAAACGATACCCTCGATGAATAGGGGTACCAACTGAGTACGAAATGAAGGTCCCCATAGTCGCCATACAAGTTATAGGAGGTGTCCAAAGAACGAAAAGGGTTCCATAATCGGCTGTTCCTACTATATGGTTCTCTGATGACTGCTCCAAGGAGTAGTAAGACTGTGTCCAAAGGTCTGTTGGGGGTATCAAAACGATACCCTCGATGAATAGGGGTACCAACTGAGTACGAAATGAAGGTCCCCATAGTCGCCATACAAGTTATAGGAGGTGTCCAAAGAACGAAAAGGGTTCCATAATCGGCTGTTCCTACTATATGGTTCCTGATGACTGCTCCAAGGAGTAGTAAGACTGTGTCCAAAGGTCTGTTGGGGTATCAAAACGATACCCTCGATGAATAGGGGTACCAACTGAGTACGAAATGAAGGTCCCCATAGTCGCCATACAAGTTATAGGAGGTGTCCAAAGAACGAAAAGGGTTCCATAATCGGCTGTTCCTACTATATGGTTCTCTGATGACTGCTCCAAGGAGTAGTAAGACTGTGTCCAAAGGTCTGTTGGGGTATCAAAACGATACCCTCGATGAATAGGGGTACCAACTGAGTACGAAATGAAGGTCCCCATAGTCGCCATACAAGTTATAGGAGGTGTCCAAAGAACGAAAAGGGTTCCATAATCGGCTGTTCCTACTATATGGTTCCTGATGACTGCTCCAAGGAGTAGTAAGACTGTGTCCAAAGGTCTGTTGGGGTATCAAAACGATACCCTCGATGAATAGGGGTACCAACTGAGTACGAAATGAAGGTCCCCATAGTCGCCATACAAGTTATAGGAGGTGTCCAAAGAACGAAAAGGGTTCCATAATCGGCTGTTCCTACTATATGGTTCTCTGATGACTGCTCCAAGGAGTAGTAAGACTGTGTCCAAAGGTCTGTTGGGGTATCAAAACGATACCCTCGATGAATAGGGGTACCAACTGAGTACGAAATGAAGGTCCCCATAGTCGCCATACAAGTTATAGGAGGTGTCCAAAGAACGAAAAGGGTTCCATAATCGGCTGTTCCTACTATATGGTTCTCTGATGACTGCTCCAAGGAGTAGTAAGACTGTGTCCAAAGGTCTGTTGGGGGTATCAAAACGATACCCTCGATGAATAGGGGTACCAACTGAGTACGAAATGAAGGTCCCCATAGTCGCCATACAAGTTATAGGAGGTGTCCAAAGAACGAAAAGGGTTCCATAATCGGCTGTTCCTACTATATGGTTCTCTGATGACTGCTCCAAGGAGTAGTAAGACTGTGTCCAAAGGTCTGTGGGGGTATCAAAACGATACCCTCGATGAATAGGGGTACCAACTGAGTACGAAATGAAGGTCCCCATAGTCGCCATACAAGTTATAGGAGGTGTCCAAAGAACGAAAAGGGTTCCATAATCGGCTGTTCCTACTATATGGTTCTCTGATGACTGCTCCAAGGAGTAGTAAGACTGTGTCCAAAGGTCTGTTGGGGTATCAAAACGATACCCTCGATGAATAGGGGTACCAACTGAGTACGAAATGAAGGTCCCCATAGTCGCCATACAAGTTATAGGAGGTGTCCAAAGAACGAAAAGGGTTCCATAATCGGCTGTTCCTACTATATGGTTCTCTGATGACTGCTCCAAGGAGTAGTAAGACTGTGTCCAAAGGTCTGTTGGGGTATCAAAACGATACCCTCGATGAATAGGGGTACCAACTGAGTACGAAATGAAGGTCCCCATAGTCGCCATACAAGTTATAGGAGGTGTCCAAAGAACGAAAAGGGTTCCATAATCGGCTGTTCCTACTATATGGTTCTCTGATGACTGCTCCAAGGAGTAGTAAGACTGTGTCCAAAGGTCTGTTGGGGGTATCAAAACGATACCCTCGATGAATAGGGGTACCAACTGAGTACGAAATGAAGGTCCCCATAGTCGCCATACAAGTTATAGGAGGTGTCCAAAGAACGAAAAGGGTTCCATAATCGGCTGTTCCTACTATATGGTTCTCTGATGACTGCTCCAAGGAGTAGTAAGACTGTGTCCAAAGGTCTGTTGGGGTATCAAAACGATACCCTCGATGAATAGGGGTACCAACTGAGTACGAAATGAAGGTCCCCATAGTCGCCATACAAGTTATAGGAGGTGTCCAAAGAACGAAAAGGGTTCCATAATCGGCTGTTCCTACTATATGGTTCTCTGATGACTGCTCCAAGGAGTAGTAAGACTGTGTCCAAAGGTCTGTTGGGGTATCAAAACGATACCCTCGATGAATAGGGGTACCAACTGAGTACGAAATGAAGGTCCCCATAGTCGCCATACAAGTTATAGGAGGTGTCCAAAGAACGAAAAGGGTTCCATAATCGGCTGTTCCTACTATATGGTTCTCTGATGACTGCTCCAAGGAGTAGTAAGACTGTGTCCAAAGGTCTGTTGGGGTATCAAAACGATACCCTCGATGAATAGGGGTACCAACTGAGTACGAAATGAAGGTCCCCATAGTCGCCATACAAGTTATAGGAGGTGTCCAAAGAACGAAAAGGGTTCCATAATCGGCTGTTCCTACTATATGGTTCTCTGATGACTGCTCCAAGGAGTAGTAAGACTGTGTCCAAAGGTCTGTTGGGGTATCAAAACGATACCCTCGATGAATAGGGGTACCAACTGAGTACGAAATGAAGGTCCCCATAGTCGCCATACAAGTTATAGGAGGTGTCCAAAGAACGAAAAGGGTTCCATAATCGGCTGTTCCTACTATATGGTTCTCTGATGACTGCTCCAAGGAGTAGTAAGACTGTGTCCAAAGGTCTGTTGGGGGTATCAAAACGATACCCTCGATGAATAGGGGTACCAACTGAGTACGAAATGAAGGTCCCCATAGTCGCCATACAAGTTATAGGAGGTGTCCAAAGAACGAAAAGGGTTCCATAATCGGCTGTTCCTACTATATGGTTCTCTGATGACTGCTCCAAGGAGTAGTAAGACTGTGTCCAAAGGTCTGTTGGGGTATCAAAACGATACCCTCGATGAATAGGGGTACCAACTGAGTACGAAATGAAGGTCCCCATAGTCGCCATACAAGTTATAGGAGGTGTCCAAAGAACGAAAAGGGTTCCATAATCGGCTGTTCCTACTATATGGTTCTGATGACTGCTCCAAGGAGTAGTAAGACTGTGTCCAAAGGTCTGTTGGGGTATCAAAACGATACCCTCGATGAATAGGGGTACCAACTGAGTACGAAATGAAGGTCCCCATAGTCGCCATACAAGTTATAGGAGGTGTCCAAAGAACGAAAAGGGTTCCATAATCGGCTGTTCCTACTATATGGTTCTCTGATGACTGCTCCAAGGAGTAGTAAGACTGTGTCCAAAGGTCTGTTGGGGGTATCAAAACGATACCCTCGATGAATAGGGGTACCAACTGAGTACGAAATGAAGGTCCCCATAGTCGCCATACAAGTTATAGGAGGTGTCCAAAGAACGAAAAGGGTTCCATAATCGGCTGTTCCTACTATATGGTTCTCTGATGACTGCTCCAAGGAGTAGTAAGACTGTGTCCAAAGGTCTGTTGGGGTATCAAAACGATACCCTCGATGAATAGGGGTACCAACTGAGTACGAAATGAAGGTCCCCATAGTCGCCATACAAGTTATAGGAGGTGTCCAAAGAACGAAAAGGGTTCCATAATCGGCTGTTCCTACTATATGGTTCTCTGATGACTGCTCCAAGGAGTAGTAAGACTGTGTCCAAAGGTCTGTTGGGGGTATCAAAACGATACCCTCGATGAATAGGGGTACCAACTGAGTACGAAATGAAGGTCCCCATAGTCGCCATACAAGTTATAGGAGGTGTCCAAAGAACGAAAAGGGTTCCATAATCGGCTGTTCCTACTATATGGTTCTCTGATGACTGCTCCAAGGAGTAGTAAGACTGTGTCCAAAGGTCTGTTGGGGGTATCAAAACGATACCCTCGATGAATAGGGGTACCAACTGAGTACGAAATGAAGGTCCCCATAGTCGCCATACAAGTTATAGGAGGTGTCCAAAGAACGAAAAGGGTTCCATAATCGGCTGTTCCTACTATATGGTTCTCTGATGACTGCTCCAAGGAGTAGTAAGACTGTGTCCAAAGGTCTGTTGGGGGTATCAAAACGATACCCTCGATGAATAGGGGTACCAACTGAGTACGAAATGAAGGTCCCCATAGTCGCCATACAAGTTATAGGAGGTGTCCAAAGAACGAAAAGGGTTCCATAATCGGCTGTTCCTACTATATGGTTCCTGATGACTGCTCCAAGGAGTAGTAAGACTGTGTCCAAAGGTCTGTTGGGGGTATCAAAACGATACCCTCGATGAATAGGGGTACCAACTGAGTACGAAATGAAGGTCCCCATAGTCGCCATACAAGTTATAGGAGGTGTCCAAAGAACGAAAAGGGTTCCATAATCGGCTGTTCCTACTATATGGTTCTCTGATGACTGCTCCAAGGAGTAGTAAGACTGTGTCCAAAGGTCTGTTGGGGGTATCAAAACGATACCCTCGATGAATAGGGGTACCAACTGAGTACGAAATGAAGGTCCCCATAGTCGCCATACAAGTTATAGGAGGTGTCCAAAGAACGAAAAGGGTTCCATAATCGGCTGTTCCTACTATATGGTTCTCTGATGACTGCTCCAAGGAGTAGTAAGACTGTGTCCAAAGGTCTGTTGGGGTATCAAAACGATACCCTCGATGAATAGGGGTACCAACTGAGTACGAAATGAAGGTCCCCATAGTCGCCATACAAGTTATAGGAGGTGTCCAAAGAACGAAAAGGGTTCCATAATCGGCTGTTCCTACTATATGGTTCTCTGATGACTGCTCCAAGGAGTAGTAAGACTGTGTCCAAAGGTCTGTTGGGGGTATCAAAACGATACCCTCGATGAATAGGGGTACCAACTGAGTACGAAATGAAGGTCCCCATAGTCGCCATACAAGTTATAGGAGGTGTCCAAAGAACGAAAAGGGTTCCATAATCGGCTGTTCCTACTATATGGTTCTCTGATGACTGCTCCAAGGAGTAGTAAGACTGTGTCCAAAGGTCTGTGGGGGTATCAAAACGATACCCTCGATGAATAGGGGTACCAACTGAGTACGAAATGAAGGTCCCCATAGTCGCCATACAAGTTATAGGAGGTGTCCAAAGAACGAAAAGGGTTCCATAATCGGCTGTTCCTACTATATGGTTCTCTGATGACTGCTCCAAGGAGTAGTAAGACTGTGTCCAAAGGTCTGTTGGGGGTATCAAAACGATACCCTCGATGAATAGGGGTACCAACTGAGTACGAAATGAAGGTCCCCATAGTCGCCATACAAGTTATAGGAGGTGTCCAAAGAACGAAAAGGGTTCCATAATCGGCTGTTCCTACTATATGGTTCTCTGATGACTGCTCCAAGGAGTAGTAAGACTGTGTCCAAAGGTCTGTTGGGGGTATCAAAACGATACCCTCGATGAATAGGGGTACCAACTGAGTACGAAATGAAGGTCCCCATAGTCGCCATACAAGTTATAGGAGGTGTCCAAAGAACGAAAAGGGTTCCATAATCGGCTGTTCCTACTATATGGTTCTCTGATGACTGCTCCAAGGAGTAGTAAGACTGTGTCCAAAGGTCTGTTGGGGTATCAAAACGATACCCTCGATGAATAGGGGTACCAACTGAGTACGAAATGAAGGTCCCCATAGTCGCCATACAAGTTATAGGAGGTGTCCAAAGAACGAAAAGGGTTCCATAATCGGCTGTTCCTACTATATGGTTCTCTGATGACTGCTCCAAGGAGTAGTAAGACTGTGTCCAAAGGTCTGTTGGGGGTATCAAAACGATACCCTCGATGAATAGGGGTACCAACTGAGTACGAAATGAAGGTCCCCATAGTCGCCATACAAGTTATAGGAGGTGTCCAAAGAACGAAAAGGGTTCCATAATCGGCTGTTCCTACTATATGGTTCTCTGATGACTGCTCCAAGGAGTAGTAAGACTGTGTCCAAAGGTCTGTTGGGGTATCAAAACGATACCCTCGATGAATAGGGGTACCAACTGAGTACGAAATGAAGGTCCCCATAGTCGCCATACAAGTTATAGGAGGTGTCCAAAGAACGAAAAGGGTTCCATAATCGGCTGTTCCTACTATATGGTTCTCTGATGACTGCTCCAAGGAGTAGTAAGACTGTGTCCAAAGGTCTGTTGGGGTATCAAAACGATACCCTCGATGAATAGGGGTACCAACTGAGTACGAAATGAAGGTCCCCATAGTCGCCATACAAGTTATAGGAGGTGTCCAAAGAACGAAAAGGGTTCCATAATCGGCTGTTCCTACTATATGGTTCTCTGATGACTGCTCCAAGGAGTAGTAAGACTGTGTCCAAAGGTCTGTTGGGGGTATCAAAACGATACCCTCGATGAATAGGGGTACCAACTGAGTACGAAATGAAGGTCCCCATAGTCGCCATACAAGTTATAGGAGGTGTCCAAAGAACGAAAAGGGTTCCATAATCGGCTGTTCCTACTATATGGTTCTCTGATGACTGCTCCAAGGAGTAGTAAGACTGTGTCCAAAGGTCTGTTGGGGTATCAAAACGATACCCTCGATGAATAGGGGTACCAACTGAGTACGAAATGAAGGTCCCCATAGTCGCCATACAAGTTATAGGAGGTGTCCAAAGAACGAAAAGGGTTCCATAATCGGCTGTTCCTACTATATGGTTCTCTGATGACTGCTCCAAGGAGTAGTAAGACTGTGTCCAAAGGTCTGTTGGGGGTATCAAAACGATACCCTCGATGAATAGGGGTACCAACTGAGTACGAAATGAAGGTCCCCATAGTCGCCATACAAGTTATAGGAGGTGTCCAAAGAACGAAAAGGGTTCCATAATCGGCTGTTCCTACTATATGGTTCTCTGATGACTGCTCCAAGGAGTAGTAAGACTGTGTCCAAAGGTCTGTGGGGGTATCAAAACGATACCCTCGATGAATAGGGGTACCAACTGAGTACGAAATGAAGGTCCCCATAGTCGCCATACAAGTTATAGGAGGTGTCCAAAGAACGAAAAGGGTTCCATAATCGGCTGTTCCTACTATATGGTTCTCTGATGACTGCTCCAAGGAGTAGTAAGACTGTGTCCAAAGGTCTGTGGGGGTATCAAAACGATACCCTCGATGAATAGGGGTACCAACTGAGTACGAAATGAAGGTCCCCATAGTCGCCATACAAGTTATAGGAGGTGTCCAAAGAACGAAAAGGGTTCCATAATCGGCTGTTCCTACTATATGGTTCTCTGATGACTGCTCCAAGGAGTAGTAAGACTGTGTCCAAAGGTCTGTTGGGGGTATCAAAACGATACCCTCGATGAATAGGGGTACCAACTGAGTACGAAATGAAGGTCCCCATAGTCGCCATACAAGTTATAGGAGGTGTCCAAAGAACGAAAAGGGTTCCATAATCGGCTGTTCCTACTATATGGTTCTCTGATGACTGCTCCAAGGAGTAGTAAGACTGTGTCCAAAGGTCTGTGGGGGTATCAAAACGATACCCTCGATGAATAGGGGTACCAACTGAGTACGAAATGAAGGTCCCCATAGTCGCCATACAAGTTATAGGAGGTGTCCAAAGAACGAAAAGGGTTCCATAATCGGCTGTTCCTACTATATGGTTCTCTGATGACTGCTCCAAGGAGTAGTAAGGCTGTGTCCAAAGGTCTGTGGGGGTATCAAAACGATACCCTCGATGAATAGGGGTACCAACTGAGTACGAAATGAAGGTCCCCATAGTCGCCATACAAGTTATAGGAGGTGTCCAAAGAACGAAAAGGGTTCCATAATCGGCTGTTCCTACTATATGGTTCTCTGATGACTGCTCCAAGGAGTAGTAAGACTGTGTCCAAAGGTCTGTTGGGGTATCAAAACGATACCCTCGATGAATAGGGGTACCAACTGAGTACGAAATGAAGGTCCCCATAGTCGCCATACAAGTTATAGGAGGTGTCCAAAGAACGAAAAGGGTTCCATAATCGGCTGTTCCTACTATATGGTTCTCTGATGACTGCTCCAAGGAGTAGTAAGACTGTGTCCAAAGGTCTGTTGGGGGTATCAAAACGATACCCTCGATGAATAGGGGTACCAACTGAGTACGAAATGAAGGTCCCCATAGTCGCCATACAAGTTATAGGAGGTGTCCAAAGAACGAAAAGGGTTCCATAATCGGCTGTTCCTACTATATGGTTCTCTGATGACTGCTCCAAGGAGTAGTAAGACTGTGTCCAAAGGTCTGTGGGGGTATCAAAACGATACCCTCGATGAATAGGGGTACCAACTGAGTACGAAATGAAGGTCCCCATAGTCGCCATACAAGTTATAGGAGGTGTCCAAAGAACGAAAAGGGTTCCATAATCGGCTGTTCCTACTATATGGTTCTCTGATGACTGCTCCAAGGAGTAGTAAGACTGTGTCCAAAGGTCTGTTGGGGGTATCAAAACGATACCCTCGATGAATAGGGGTACCAACTGAGTACGAAATGAAGGTCCCCATAGTCGCCATACAAGTTATAGGAGGTGTCCAAAGAACGAAAAGGGTTCCATAATCGGCTGTTCCTACTATATGGTTCTCTGATGACTGCTCCAAGGAGTAGTAAGACTGTGTCCAAAGGTCTGTTGGGGTATCAAAACGATACCCTCGATGAATAGGGGTACCAACTGAGTACGAAATGAAGGTCCCCATAGTCGCCATACAAGTTATAGGAGGTGTCCAAAGAACGAAAAGGGTTCCATAATCGGCTGTTCCTACTATATGGTTCTCTGATGACTGCTCCAAGGAGTAGTAAGACTGTGTCCAAAGGTCTGTTGGGGGTATCAAAACGATACCCTCGATGAATAGGGGTACCAACTGAGTACGAAATGAAGGTCCCCATAGTCGCCATACAAGTTATAGGAGGTGTCCAAAGAACGAAAAGGGTTCCATAATCGGCTGTTCCTACTATATGGTTCTGATGACTGCTCCAAGGAGTAGTAAGACTGTGTCCAAAGGTCTGTGGGGGTATCAAAACGATACCCTCGATGAATAGGGGTACCAACTGAGTACGAAATGAAGGTCCCCATAGTCGCCATACAAGTTATAGGAGGTGTCCAAAGAACGAAAAGGGTTCCATAATCGGCTGTTCCTACTATATGGTTCTCTGATGACTGCTCCAAGGAGTAGTAAGACTGTGTCCAAAGGTCTGTGGGGGTATCAAAACGATACCCTCGATGAATAGGGGTACCAACTGAGTACGAAATGAAGGTCCCCATAGTCGCCATACAAGTTATAGGAGGTGTCCAAAGAACGAAAAGGGTTCCATAATCGGCTGTTCCTACTATATGGTTCTCTGATGACTGCTCCAAGGAGTAGTAAGACTGTGTCCAAAGGTCTGTGGGGGTATCAAAACGATACCCTCGATGAATAGGGGTACCAACTGAGTACGAAATGAAGGTCCCCATAGTCGCCATACAAGTTATAGGAGGTGTCCAAAGAACGAAAAGGGTTCCATAATCGGCTGTTCCTACTATATGGTTCTCTGATGACTGCTCCAAGGAGTAGTAAGACTGTGTCCAAAGGTCTGTTGGGGGTATCAAAACGATACCCTCGATGAATAGGGGTACCAACTGAGTACGAAATGAAGGTCCCCATAGTCGCCATACAAGTTATAGGAGGTGTCCAAAGAACGAAAAGGGTTCCATAATCGGCTGTTCCTACTATATGGTTCTCTGATGACTGCTCCAAGGAGTAGTAAGACTGTGTCCAAAGGTCTGTTGGGGTATCAAAACGATACCCTCGATGAATAGGGGTACCAACTGAGTACGAAATGAAGGTCCCCATAGTCGCCATACAAGTTATAGGAGGTGTCCAAAGAACGAAAAGGGTTCCATAATCGGCTGTTCCTACTATATGGTTCTCTGATGACTGCTCCAAGGAGTAGTAAGACTGTGTCCAAAGGTCTGTTGGGGGTATCAAAACGATACCCTCGATGAATAGGGGTACCAACTGAGTACGAAATGAAGGTCCCCATAGTCGCCATACAAGTTATAGGAGGTGTCCAAAGAACGAAAAGGGTTCCATAATCGGCTGTTCCTACTATATGGTTCTCTGATGACTGCTCCAAGGAGTAGTAAGACTGTGTCCAAAGGTCTGTTGGGGGTATCAAAACGATACCCTCGATGAATAGGGGTACCAACTGAGTACGAAATGAAGGTCCCCATAGTCGCCATACAAGTTATAGGAGGTGTCCAAAGAACGAAAAGGGTTCCATAATCGGCTGTTCCTACTATATGGTTCTTTGAAGACTGCACTAAGGAGTAGTAAGACTGTGTCCAAAGATCTGTTGGGGTATCAAAACGATACCCTCGATGAATAGGGGTACCAACTGAGTACGAAATGAAGGTCCCCATAGTCGCCATACAAGTTATAGGAGGTGTCCAAAGAACGAAAAGGGTTCCATAATCGGCTGTTCCTACTATATGGTTCTCTGATGACTGCTCCAAGGAGTAGTAAGACTGTGTCCAAAGGTCTGTTGGGGGTATCAAAACGATACCCTCGATGAATAGGGGTACCAACTGAGTACGAAATGAAGGTCCCCATAGTCGCCATACAAGTTATAGGAGGTGTCCAAAGAACGAAAAGGGTTCCATAATCGGCTGTTCCTACTATATGGTTTCCTGATGGCTGCTCCAAGGAGTAGTAAGACTGTGTCCAAAGGTCTGTTGGGGGTATCAAAACGATACCCTCGATGAATAGGGGTACCAACTGAGTACGAAATGAAGGTCCCCATAGTCGCCATACAAGTTATAGGAGGTGTCCAAAGAACGAAAAGGGTTCCATAATCGGCTGTTCCTACTATATGGTTCTCTGATGACTGCTCCAAGGAGTAGTAAGACTGTGTCCAAAGGTCTGTTGGGGGTATCAAAACGATACCCTCGATGAATAGGGGTACCAACTGAGTACGAAATGAAGGTCCCCATAGTCGCCATACAAGTTATAGGAGGTGTCCAAAGAACGAAAAGGGTTCCATAATCGGCTGTTCCTACTATATGGTTCTCTGATGACTGCTCCAAGGAGTAGTAAGACTGTGTCCAAAGGTCTGTTGGGGTATCAAAACGATACCCTCGATGAATAGGGGTACCAACTGAGTACGAAATGAAGGTCCCCATAGTCGCCATACAAGTTATAGGAGGTGTCCAAAGAACGAAAAGGGTTCCATAATCGGCTGTTCCTACTATATGGTTCTCTGATGACTGCTCCAAGGAGTAGTAAGACTGTGTCCAAAGGTCTGTTGGGGGTATCAAAACGATACCCTCGATGAATAGGGGTACCAACTGAGTACGAAATGAAGGTCCCCATAGTCGCCATACAAGTTATAGGAGGTGTCCAAAGAACGAAAAGGGTTCCATAATCGGCTGTTCCTACTATATGGTTCTCTGATGACTGCTCCAAGGAGTAGTAAGACTGTGTCCAAAGGTCTGTTGGGGGTATCAAAACGATACCCTCGATGAATAGGGGTACCAACTGAGTACGAAATGAAGGTCCCCATAGTCGCCATACAAGTTATAGGAGGTGTCCAAAGAACGAAAAGGGTTCCATAATCGGCTGTTCCTACTATATGGTTCTCTGATGACTGCTCCAAGGAGTAGTAAGACTGTGTCCAAAGGTCTGTTGGGGTATCAAAACGATACCCTCGATGAATAGGGGTACCAACTGAGTACGAAATGAAGGTCCCCATAGTCGCCATACAAGTTATAGGAGGTGTCCAAAGAACGAAAAGGGTTCCATAATCGGCTGTTCCTACTATATGGTTCCTGATGACTGCTCCAAGGAGTAGTAAGACTGTGTCCAAAGGTCTGTTGGGGTATCAAAACGATACCCTCGATGAATAGGGGTACCAACTGAGTACGAAATGAAGGTCCCCATAGTCGCCATACAAGTTATAGGAGGTGTCCAAAGAACGAAAAGGGTTCCATAATCGGCTGTTCCTACTATATGGTTCTCTGATGACTGCTCCAAGGAGTAGTAAGACTGTGTCCAAAGGTCTGTTGGGGGTATCAAAACGATACCCTCGATGAATAGGGGTACCAACTGAGTACGAAATGAAGGTCCCCATAGTCGCCATACAAGTTATAGGAGGTGTCCAAAGAACGAAAAGGGTTCCATAATCGGCTGTTCCTACTATATGGTTCTCTGATGACTGCTCCAAGGAGTAGTAAGACTGTGTCCAAAGGTCTGTGGGGGTATCAAAACGATACCCTCGATGAATAGGGGTACCAACTGAGTACGAAATGAAGGTCCCCATAGTCGCCATACAAGTTATAGGAGGTGTCCAAAGAACGAAAAGGGTTCCATAATCGGCTGTTCCTACTATATGGTTCTCTGATGACTGCTCCAAGGAGTAGTAAGACTGTGTCCAAAGGTCTGTTGGGGTATCAAAACGATACCCTCGATGAATAGGGGTACCAACTGAGTACGAAATGAAGGTCCCCATAGTCGCCATACAAGTTATAGGAGGTGTCCAAAGAACGAAAAGGGTTCCATAATCGGCTGTTCCTACTATATGGTTCTCTGATGACTGCTCCAAGGAGTAGTAAGACTGTGTCCAAAGGTCTGTTGGGGGTATCAAAACGATACCCTCGATGAATAGGGGTACCAACTGAGTACGAAATGAAGGTCCCCATAGTCGCCATACAAGTTATAGGAGGTGTCCAAAGAACGAAAAGGGTTCCATAATCGGCTGTTCCTACTATATGGTTCTCTGATGACTGCTCCAAGGAGTAGTAAGACTGTGTCCAAAGGTCTGTTGGGGGTATCAAAACGATACCCTCGATGAATAGGGGTACCAACTGAGTACGAAATGAAGGTCCCCATAGTCGCCATACAAGTTATAGGAGGTGTCCAAAGAACGAAAAGGGTTCCATAATCGGCTGTTCCTACTATATGGTTCTCTGATGACTGCTCCAAGGAGTAGTAAGACTGTGTCCAAAGGTCTGTGGGGGTATCAAAACGATACCCTCGATGAATAGGGGTACCAACTGAGTACGAAATGAAGGTCCCCATAGTCGCCATACAAGTTATAGGAGGTGTCCAAAGAACGAAAAGGGTTCCATAATCGGCTGTTCCTACTATATGGTTCTCTGATGACTGCTCCAAGGAGTAGTAAGACTGTGTCCAAAGGTCTGTTGGGGTATCAAAACGATACCCTCGATGAATAGGGGTACCAACTGAGTACGAAATGAAGGTCCCCATAGTCGCCATACAAGTTATAGGAGGTGTCCAAAGAACGAAAAGGGTTCCATAATCGGCTGTTCCTACTATATGGTTCTCTGATGACTGCTCCAAGGAGTAGTAAGACTGTGTCCAAAGGTCTGTTGGGGGTATCAAAACGATACCCTCGATGAATAGGGGTACCAACTGAGTACGAAATGAAGGTCCCCATAGTCGCCATACAAGTTATAGGAGGTGTCCAAAGAACGAAAAGGGTTCCATAATCGGCTGTTCCTACTATATGGTTCTCTGATGACTGCTCCAAGGAGTAGTAAGACTGTGTCCAAAGGTCTGTTGGGGGTATCAAAACGATACCCTCGATGAATAGGGGTACCAACTGAGTACGAAATGAAGGTCCCCATAGTCGCCATACAAGTTATAGGAGGTGTCCAAAGAACGAAAAGGGTTCCATAATCGGCTGTTCCTACTATATGGTTCTCTGATGACTGCTCCAAGGAGTAGTAAGACTGTGTCCAAAGGTCTGTTGGGGTATCAAAACGATACCCTCGATGAATAGGGGTACCAACTGAGTACGAAATGAAGGTCCCCATAGTCGCCATACAAGTTATAGGAGGTGTCCAAAGAACGAAAAGGGTTCCATAATCGGCTGTTCCTACTATATGGTTCTCTGATGACTGCTCCAAGGAGTAGTAAGACTGTGTCCAAAGGTCTGCTGGGGGTATCAAAACGATACCCTCGATGAATAGGGGTACCAACTGAGTACGAAATGAAGGTCCCCATAGTCGCCATACAAGTTATAGGAGGTGTCCAAAGAACGAAAAGGGTTCCATAATCGGCTGTTCCTACTATATGGTTCTCTGATGACTGCTCCAAGGAGTAGTAAGACTGTGTCCAAAGGTCTGTTGGGGGTATCAAAACGATACCCTCGATGAATAGGGGTACCAACTGAGTACGAAATGAAGGTCCCCATAGTCGCCATACAAGTTATAGGAGGTGTCCAAAGAACGAAAAGGGTTCCATAATCGGCTGTTCCTACTATATGGTTCTCTGATGACTGCTCCAAGGAGTAGTAAGACTGTGTCCAAAGGTCTGTTGGGGGTATCAAAACGATACCCTCGATGAATAGGGGTACCAACTGAGTACGAAATGAAGGTCCCCATAGTCGCCATACAAGTTATAGGAGGTGTCCAAAGAACGAAAAGGGTTCCATAATCGGCTGTTCCTACTATATGGTTCCTGATGACTGCTCCAAGGAGTAGTAAGACTGTGTCCAAAGGTCTGTTGGGGTATCAAAACGATACCCTCGATGAATAGGGGTACCAACTGAGTACGAAATGAAGGTCCCCATAGTCGCCATACAAGTTATAGGAGGTGTCCAAAGAACGAAAAGGGTTCCATAATCGGCTGTTCCTACTATATGGTTCTCTGATGACTGCTCCAAGGAGTAGTAAGACTGTGTCCAAAGGTCTGTTGGGGGTATCAAAACGATACCCTCGATGAATAGGGGTACCAACTGAGTACGAAATGAAGGTCCCCATAGTCGCCATACAAGTTATAGGAGGTGTCCAAAGAACGAAAAGGGTTCCATAATCGGCTGTTCCTACTATATGGTTCTCTGATGACTGCTCCAAGGAGTAGTAAGACTGTGTCCAAAGGTCTGTTGGGGGTATCAAAACGATACCCTCGATGAATAGGGGTACCAACTGAGTACGAAATGAAGGTCCCCATAGTCGCCATACAAGTTATAGGAGGTGTCCAAAGAACGAAAAGGGTTCCATAATCGGCTGTTCCTACTATATGGTTCTCTGATGACTGCTCCAAGGAGTAGTAAGACTGTGTCCAAAGGTCTGTTGGGGGTATCAAAACGATACCCTCGATGAATAGGGGTACCAACTGAGTACGAAATGAAGGTCCCCATAGTCGCCATACAAGTTATAGGAGGTGTCCAAAGAACGAAAAGGGTTCCATAATCGGCTGTTCCTACTATATGGTTCTCTGATGACTGCTCCAAGGAGTAGTAAGACTGTGTCCAAAGGTCTGTTGGGGGTATCAAAACGATACCCTCGATGAATAGGGGTACCAACTGAGTACGAAATGAAGGTCCCCATAGTCGCCATACAAGTTATAGGAGGTGTCCAAAGAACGAAAAGGGTTCCATAATCGGCTGTTCCTACTATATGGTTCTCTGATGACTGCTCCAAGGAGTAGTAAGACTGTGTCCAAAGGTCTGTTGGGGGTATCAAAACGATACCCTCGATGAATAGGGGTACCAACTGAGTACGAAATGAAGGTCCCCATAGTCGCCATACAAGTTATAGGAGGTGTCCAAAGAACGAAAAGGGTTCCATAATCGGCTGTTCCTACTGTATGGTTCCTGATGACTGCTCCAAGGAGTAGTAAGACTGTGTCCAAAGGTCTGTTGGGGGTATCAAAACGATACCCTCGATGAATAGGGGTACCAACTGAGTACGAAATGAAGGTCCCCATAGTCGCCATACAAGTTATAGGAGGTGTCCAAAGAACGAAAAGGGTTCCATAATCGGCTGTTCCTACTATATGGTTCTCTGATGACTGCTCCAAGGAGTAGTAAGACTGTGTCCAAAGGTCTGTTGGGGGTATCAAAACGATACCCTCGATGAATAGGGGTACCAACTGAGTACGAAATGAAGGTCCCCATAGTCGCCATACAAGTTATAGGAGGTGTCCAAAGAACGAAAAGGGTTCCATAATCGGCTGTTCCTACTATATGGTTCTCTGATGACTGCTCCAAGGAGTAGTAAGACTGTGTCCAAAGGTCTGTTGGGGGTATCAAAACGATACCCTCGATGAATAGGGGTACCAACTGAGTACGAAATGAAGGTCCCCATAGTCGCCATACAAGTTATAGGAGGTGTCCAAAGAACGAAAAGGGTTCCATAATCGGCTGTTCCTACTATATGGTTCTCTGATGACTGCTCCAAGGAGTAGTAAGACTGTGTCCAAAGGTCTGTTGGGGTATCAAAACGATACCCTCGATGAATAGGGGTACCAACTGAGTACGAAATGAAGGTCCCCATAGTCGCCATACAAGTTATAGGAGGTGTCCAAAGAACGAAAAGGGTTCCATAATCGGCTGTTCCTACTATATGGTTCTCTGATGACTGCTCCAAGGAGTAGTAAGACTGTGTCCAAAGGTCTGTTGGGGTATCAAAACGATACCCTCGATGAATAGGGGTACCAACTGAGTACGAAATGAAGGTCCCCATAGTCGCCATACAAGTTATAGGAGGTGTCCAAAGAACGAAAAGGGTTCCATAATCGGCTGTTCCTACTATATGGTTCTCTGATGACTGCTCCAAGGAGTAGTAAGACTGTGTCCAAAGGTCTGTTGGGGGTATCAAAACGATACCCTCGATGAATAGGGGTACCAACTGAGTACGAAATGAAGGTCCCCATAGTCGCCATACAAGTTATAGGAGGTGTCCAAAGAACGAAAAGGGTTCCATAATCGGCTGTTCCTACTATATGGTTCTGATGACTGCTCCAAGGAGTAGTAAGACTGTGTCCAAAGGTCTGTTGGGGGTATCAAAACGATACCCTCGATGAATAGGGGTACCAACTGAGTACGAAATGAAGGTCCCCATAGTCGCCATACAAGTTATAGGAGGTGTCCAAAGAACGAAAAGGGTTCCATAATCGGCTGTTCCTACTATATGGTTCTCTGATGACTGCTCCAAGGAGTAGTAAGACTGTGTCCAAAGGTCTGTTGGGGGTATCAAAACGATACCCTCGATGAATAGGGGTACCAACTGAGTACGAAATGAAGGTCCCCATAGTCGCCATACAAGTTATAGGAGGTGTCCAAAGAACGAAAAGGGTTCCATAATCGGCTGTTCCTACTATATGGTTCTCTGATGACTGCTCCAAGGAGTAGTAAGACTGTGTCCAAAGGTCTGTTGGGGGTATCAAAACGATACCCTCGATGAATAGGGGTACCAACTGAGTACGAAATGAAGGTCCCCATAGTCGCCATACAAGTTATAGGAGGTGTCCAAAGAACGAAAAGGGTTCCATAATCGGCTGTTCCTACTATATGGTTCTCTGATGACTGCTCCAAGGAGTAGTAAGACTGTGTCCAAAGGTCTGTTGGGGGTATCAAAACGATACCCTCGATGAATAGGGGTACCAACTGAGTACGAAATGAAGGTCCCCATAGTCGCCATACAAGTTATAGGAGGTGTCCAAAGAACGAAAAGGGTTCCATAATCGGCTGTTCCTACTATATGGTTCTCTGATGACTGCTCCAAGGAGTAGTAAGACTGTGTCCAAAGGTCTGTGGGGGTATCAAAACGATACCCTCGATGAATAGGGGTACCAACTGAGTACGAAATGAAGGTCCCCATAGTCGCCATACAAGTTATAGGAGGTGTCCAAAGAACGAAAAGGGTTCCATAATCGGCTGTTCCTACTATATGGTTCCCTGATGACTGCTCCAAGGAGTAGTAAGACTGTGTCCAAAGGTCTGTGGGGGTATCAAAACGATACCCTCGATGAATAGGGGTACCAACTGAGTACGAAATGAAGGTCCCCATAGTCGCCATACAAGTTATAGGAGGTGTCCAAAGAACGAAAAGGGTTCCATAATCGGCTGTTCCTACTATATGGTTCTCTGATGACTGCTCCAAGGAGTAGTAAGACTGTGTCCAAAGGTCTGTTGGGGGTATCAAAACGATACCCTCGATGAATAGGGGTACCAACTGAGTACGAAATGAAGGTCCCCATAGTCGCCATACAAGTTATAGGAGGTGTCCAAAGAACGAAAAGGGTTCCATAATCGGCTGTTCCTACTATATGGTTCTCTGATGACTGCTCCAAGGAGTAGTAAGACTGTGTCCAAAGGTCTGTTGGGGGTATCAAAACGATACCCTCGATGAATAGGGGTACCAACTGAGTACGAAATGAAGGTCCCCATAGTCGCCATACAAGTTATAGGAGGTGTCCAAAGAACGAAAAGGGTTCCATAATCGGCTGTTCCTACTATATGGTTCTCTGATGACTGCTCCAAGGAGTAGTAAGACTGTGTCCAAAGGTCTGTTGGGGTATCAAAACGATACCCTCGATGAATAGGGGTACCAACTGAGTACGAAATGAAGGTCCCCATAGTCGCCATACAAGTTATAGGAGGTGTCCAAAGAACGAAAAGGGTTCCATAATCGGCTGTTCCTACTATATGGTTCTCTGATGACTGCTCCAAGGAGTAGTAAGACTGTGTCCAAAGGTCTGTTGGGGGTATCAAAACGATACCCTCGATGAATAGGGGTACCAACTGAGTACGAAATGAAGGTCCCCATAGTCGCCATACAAGTTATAGGAGGTGTCCAAAGAACGAAAAGGGTTCCATAATCGGCTGTTCCTACTATATGGTTCTCTGATGACTGCTCCAAGGAGTAGTAAGACTGTGTCCAAAGGTCTGTGGGGGTATCAAAACGATACCCTCGATGAATAGGGGTACCAACTGAGTACGAAATGAAGGTCCCCATAGTCGCCATACAAGTTATAGGAGGTGTCCAAAGAACGAAAAGGGTTCCATAATCGGCTGTTCCTACTATATGGTTCTCTGATGACTGCTCCAAGGAGTAGTAAGACTGTGTCCAAAGGTCTGTTGGGGTATCAAAACGATACCCTCGATGAATAGGGGTACCAACTGAGTACGAAATGAAGGTCCCCATAGTCGCCATACAAGTTATAGGAGGTGTCCAAAGAACGAAAAGGGTTCCATAATCGGCTGTTCCTACTATATGGTTCTCTGATGACTGCTCCAAGGAGTAGTAAGACTGTGTCCAAAGGTCTGTTGGGGGTATCAAAACGATACCCTCGATGAATAGGGGTACCAACTGAGTACGAAATGAAGGTCCCCATAGTCGCCATACAAGTTATAGGAGGTGTCCAAAGAACGAAAAGGGTTCCATAATCGGCTGTTCCTACTATATGGTTCTCTGATGACTGCTCCAAGGAGTAGTAAGACTGTGTCCAAAGGTCTGTTGGGGGTATCAAAACGATACCCTCGATGAATAGGGGTACCAACTGAGTACGAAATGAAGGTCCCCATAGTCGCCATACAAGTTATAGGAGGTGTCCAAAGAACGAAAAGGGTTCCATAATCGGCTGTTCCTACTATATGGTTCCCTGATGACTGCTCCAAGGAGTAGTAAGACTGTGTCCAAAGGTCTGTTGGGGGTATCAAAACGATACCCTCGATGAATAGGGGTACCAACTGAGTACGAAATGAAGGTCCCCATAGTCGCCATACAAGTTATAGGAGGTGTCCAAAGAACGAAAAGGGTTCCATAATCGGCTGTTCCTACTATATGGTTCTCTGATGACTGCTCCAAGGAGTAGTAAGACTGTGTCCAAAGGTCTGTTGGGGGTATCAAAACGATACCCTCGATGAATAGGGGTACCAACTGAGTACGAAATGAAGGTCCCCATAGTCGCCATACAAGTTATAGGAGGTGTCCAAAGAACGAAAAGGGTTCCATAATCGGCTGTTCCTACTATATGGTTCTCTGATGACTGCTCCAAGGAGTAGTAAGACTGTGTCCAAAGGTCTGTTGGGGGTATCAAAACGATACCCTCGATGAATAGGGGTACCAACTGAGTACGAAATGAAGGTCCCCATAGTCGCCATACAAGTTATAGGAGGTGTCCAAAGAACGAAAAGGGTTCCATAATCGGCTGTTCCTACTATATGGTTCTCTGATGACTGCTCCAAGGAGTAGTAAGACTGTGTCCAAAGGTCTGTTGGGGGTATCAAAACGATACCCTCGATGAATAGGGGTACCAACTGAGTACGAAATGAAGGTCCCCATAGTCGCCATACAAGTTATAGGAGGTGTCCAAAGAACGAAAAGGGTTCCATAATCGGCTGTTCCTACTATATGGTTCTCTGATGACTGCTCCAAGGAGTAGTAAGACTGTGTCCAAAGGTCTGTTGGGGTATCAAAACGATACCCTCGATGAATAGGGGTACCAACTGAGTACGAAATGAAGGTCCCCATAGTCGCCATACAAGTTATAGGAGGTGTCCAAAGAACGAAAAGGGTTCCATAATCGGCTGTTCCTACTATATGGTTCTCTGATGACTGCTCCAAGGAGTAGTAAGACTGTGTCCAAAGGTCTGTTGGGGGTATCAAAACGATACCCTCGATGAATAGGGGTACCAACTGAGTACGAAATGAAGGTCCCCATAGTCGCCATACAAGTTATAGGAGGTGTCCAAAGAACGAAAAGGGTTCCATAATCGGCTGTTCCTACTATATGGTTCTCTGATGACTGCTCCAAGGAGTAGTAAGACTGTGTCCAAAGGTCTGTGGGGGTATCAAAACGATACCCTCGATGAATAGGGGTACCAACTGAGTACGAAATGAAGGTCCCCATAGTCGCCATACAAGTTATAGGAGGTGTCCAAAGAACGAAAAGGGTTCCATAATCGGCTGTTCCTACTATATGGTTCTCTGATGACTGCTCCAAGGAGTAGTAAGACTGTGTCCAAAGGTCTGTTGGGGGTATCAAAACGATACCCTCGATGAATAGGGGTACCAACTGAGTACGAAATGAAGGTCCCCATAGTCGCCATACAAGTTATAGGAGGTGTCCAAAGAACGAAAAGGGTTCCATAATCGGCTGTTCCTACTATATGGTTCTCTGATGACTGCTCCAAGGAGTAGTAAGACTGTGTCCAAAGGTCTGTTGGGGTATCAAAACGATACCCTCGATGAATAGGGGTACCAACTGAGTACGAAATGAAGGTCCCCATAGTCGCCATACAAGTTATAGGAGGTGTCCAAAGAACGAAAAGGGTTCCATAATCGGCTGTTCCTACTATATGGTTCTCTGATGACTGCTCCAAGGAGTAGTAAGACTGTGTCCAAAGGTCTGTTGGGGGTATCAAAACGATACCCTCGATGAATAGGGGTACCAACTGAGTACGAAATGAAGGTCCCCATAGTCGCCATACAAGTTATAGGAGGTGTCCAAAGAACGAAAAGGGTTCCATAATCGGCTGTTCCTACTATATGGTTCTCTGATGACTGCTCCAAGGAGTAGTAAGACTGTGTCCAAAGGTCTGTTGGGGTATCAAAACGATACCCTCGATGAATAGGGGTACCAACTGAGTACGAAATGAAGGTCCCCATAGTCGCCATACAAGTTATAGGAGGTGTCCAAAGAACGAAAAGGGTTCCATAATCGGCTGTTCCTACTATATGGTTCTCTGATGACTGCTCCAAGGAGTAGTAAGACTGTGTCCAAAGGTCTGTTGGGGGTATCAAAACGATACCCTCGATGAATAGGGGTACCAACTGAGTACGAAATGAAGGTCCCCATAGTCGCCATACAAGTTATAGGAGGTGTCCAAAGAACGAAAAGGGTTCCATAATCGGCTGTTCCTACTATATGGTTCTCTGATGACTGCTCCAAGGAGTAGTAAGACTGTGTCCAAAGGTCTGTTGGGGTATCAAAACGATACCCTCGATGAATAGGGGTACCAACTGAGTACGAAATGAAGGTCCCCATAGTCGCCATACAAGTTATAGGAGGTGTCCAAAGAACGAAAAGGGTTCCATAATCGGCTGTTCCTACTATATGGTTCTCTGATGACTGCTCCAAGGAGTAGTAAGACTGTGTCCAAAGGTCTGTTGGGGGTATCAAAACGATACCCTCGATGAATAGGGGTACCAACTGAGTACGAAATGAAGGTCCCCATAGTCGCCATACAAGTTATAGGAGGTGTCCAAAGAACGAAAAGGGTTCCATAATCGGCTGTTCCTACTATATGGTTCTCTGATGACTGCTCCAAGGAGTAGTAAGACTGTGTCCAAAGGTCTGTGGGGGTATCAAAACGATACCCTCGATGAATAGGGGTACCAACTGAGTACGAAATGAAGGTCCCCATAGTCGCCATACAAGTTATAGGAGGTGTCCAAAGAACGAAAAGGGTTCCATAATCGGCTGTTCCTACTATATGGTTCTCTGATGACTGCTCCAAGGAGTAGTAAGACTGTGTCCAAAGGTCTGTTGGGGGTATCAAAACGATACCCTCGATGAATAGGGGTACCAACTGAGTACGAAATGAAGGTCCCCATAGTCGCCATACAAGTTATAGGAGGTGTCCAAAGAACGAAAAGGGTTCCATAATCGGCTGTTCCTACTATATGGTTCTCTGATGACTGCTCCAAGGAGTAGTAAGACTGTGTCCAAAGGTCTGTTGGGGGTATCAAAACGATACCCTCGATGAATAGGGGTACCAACTGAGTACGAAATGAAGGTCCCCATAGTCGCCATACAAGTTATAGGAGGTGTCCAAAGAACGAAAAGGGTTCCATAATCGGCTGTTCCTACTATATGGTTCTCTGATGACTGCTCCAAGGAGTAGTAAGACTGTGTCCAAAGGTCTGTGGGGGTATCAAAACGATACCCTCGATGAATAGGGGTACCAACTGAGTACGAAATGAAGGTCCCCATAGTCGCCATACAAGTTATAGGAGGTGTCCAAAGAACGAAAAGGGTTCCATAATCGGCTGTTCCTACTATATGGTTCTCTGATGACTGCTCCAAGGAGTAGTAAGACTGTGTCCAAAGGTCTGTTGGGGTATCAAAACGATACCCTCGATGAATAGGGGTACCAACTGAGTACGAAATGAAGGTCCCCATAGTCGCCATACAAGTTATAGGAGGTGTCCAAAGAACGAAAAGGGTTCCATAATCGGCTGTTCCTACTATATGGTTCTCTGATGACTGCTCCAAGGAGTAGTAAGACTGTGTCCAAAGGTCTGTTGGGGGTATCAAAACGATACCCTCGATGAATAGGGGTACCAACTGAGTACGAAATGAAGGTCCCCATAGTCGCCATACAAGTTATAGGAGGTGTCCAAAGAACGAAAAGGGTTCCATAATCGGCTGTTCCTACTATATGGTTCTCTGATGACTGCTCCAAGGAGTAGTAAGACTGTGTCCAAAGGTCTGTGGGGGTATCAAAACGATACCCTCGATGAATAGGGGTACCAACTGAGTACGAAATGAAGGTCCCCATAGTCGCCATACAAGTTATAGGAGGTGTCCAAAGAACGAAAAGGGTTCCATAATCGGCTGTTCCTACTATATGGTTCTCTGATGACTGCTCCAAGGAGTAGTAAGACTGTGTCCAAAGGTCTGTTGGGGGTATCAAAACGATACCCTCGATGAATAGGGGTACCAACTGAGTACGAAATGAAGGTCCCCATAGTCGCCATACAAGTTATAGGAGGTGTCCAAAGAACGAAAAGGGTTCCATAATCGGCTGTTCCTACTATATGGTTCTCTGATGACTGCTCCAAGGAGTAGTAAGACTGTGTCCAAAGGTCTGTTGGGGGTATCAAAACGATACCCTCGATGAATAGGGGTACCAACTGAGTACGAAATGAAGGTCCCCATAGTCGCCATACAAGTTATAGGAGGTGTCCAAAGAACGAAAAGGGTTCCATAATCGGCTGTTCCTACTATATGGTTCTCTGATGACTGCTCCAAGGAGTAGTAAGACTGTGTCCAAAGGTCTGTGGGGGTATCAAAACGATACCCTCGATGAATAGGGGTACCAACTGAGTACGAAATGAAGGTCCCCATAGTCGCCATACAAGTTATAGGAGGTGTCCAAAGAACGAAAAGGGTTCCATAATCGGCTGTTCCTACTATATGGTTCTCTGATGACTGCTCCAAGGAGTAGTAAGACTGTGTCCAAAGGTCTGTTGGGGTATCAAAACGATACCCTCGATGAATAGGGGTACCAACTGAGTACGAAATGAAGGTCCCCATAGTCGCCATACAAGTTATAGGAGGTGTCCAAAGAACGAAAAGGGTTCCATAATCGGCTGTTCCTACTATATGGTTCTCTGATGACTGCTCCAAGGAGTAGTAAGACTGTGTCCAAAGGTCTGTGGGGGTATCAAAACGATACCCTCGATGAATAGGGGTACCAACTGAGTACGAAATGAAGGTCCCCATAGTCGCCATACAAGTTATAGGAGGTGTCCAAAGAACGAAAAGGGTTCCATAATCGGCTGTTCCTACTATATGGTTCTCTGATGACTGCTCCAAGGAGTAGTAAGACTGTGTCCAAAGGTCTGTTGGGGGTATCAAAACGATACCCTCGATGAATAGGGGTACCAACTGAGTACGAAATGAAGGTCCCCATAGTCGCCATACAAGTTATAGGAGGTGTCCAAAGAACGAAAAGGGTTCCATAATCGGCTGTTCCTACTATATGGTTCTCTGATGACTGCTCCAAGGAGTAGTAAGACTGTGTCCAAAGGTCTGTTGGGGTATCAAAACGATACCCTCGATGAATAGGGGTACCAACTGAGTACGAAATGAAGGTCCCCATAGTCGCCATACAAGTTATAGGAGGTGTCCAAAGAACGAAAAGGGTTCCATAATCGGCTGTTCCTACTATATGGTTCTCTGATGACTGCTCCAAGGAGTAGTAAGACTGTGTCCAAAGGTCTGTTGGGGGTATCAAAACGATACCCTCGATGAATAGGGGTACCAACTGAGTACGAAATGAAGGTCCCCATAGTCGCCATACAAGTTATAGGAGGTGTCCAAAGAACGAAAAGGGTTCCATAATCGGCTGTTCCTACTATATGGTTCTCTGATGACTGCTCCAAGGAGTAGTAAGACTGTGTCCAAAGGTCTGTTGGGGTATCAAAACGATACCCTCGATGAATAGGGGTACCAACTGAGTACGAAATGAAGGTCCCCATAGTCGCCATACAAGTTATAGGAGGTGTCCAAAGAACGAAAAGGGTTCCATAATCGGCTGTTCCTACTATATGGTTCTCTGATGACTGCTCCAAGGAGTAGTAAGACTGTGTCCAAAGGTCTGTTGGGGGTATCAAAACGATACCCTCGATGAATAGGGGTACCAACTGAGTACGAAATGAAGGTCCCCATAGTCGCCATACAAGTTATAGGAGGTGTCCAAAGAACGAAAAGGGTTCCATAATCGGCTGTTCCTACTATATGGTTCTCTGATGACTGCTCCAAGGAGTAGTAAGACTGTGTCCAAAGGTCTGTGGGGGTATCAAAACGATACCCTCGATGAATAGGGGTACCAACTGAGTACGAAATGAAGGTCCCCATAGTCGCCATACAAGTTATAGGAGGTGTCCAAAGAACGAAAAGGGTTCCATAATCGGCTGTTCCTACTATATGGTTCTCTGATGACTGCTCCAAGGAGTAGTAAGACTGTGTCCAAAGGTCTGTTGGGGTATCAAAACGATACCCTCGATGAATAGGGGTACCAACTGAGTACGAAATGAAGGTCCCCATAGTCGCCATACAAGTTATAGGAGGTGTCCAAAGAACGAAAAGGGTTCCATAATCGGCTGTTCCTACTATATGGTTCTCTGATGACTGCTCCAAGGAGTAGTAAGACTGTGTCCAAAGGTCTGTGGGGGTATCAAAACGATACCCTCGATGAATAGGGGTACCAACTGAGTACGAAATGAAGGTCCCCATAGTCGCCATACAAGTTATAGGAGGTGTCCAAAGAACGAAAAGGGTTCCATAATCGGCTGTTCCTACTATATGGTTCTCTGATGACTGCTCCAAGGAGTAGTAAGACTGTGTCCAAAGGTCTGTTGGGGTATCAAAACGATACCCTCGATGAATAGGGGTACCAACTGAGTACGAAATGAAGGTCCCCATAGTCGCCATACAAGTTATAGGAGGTGTCCAAAGAACGAAAAGGGTTCCATAATCGGCTGTTCCTACTATATGGTTCTCTGATGACTGCTCCAAGGAGTAGTAAGACTGTGTCCAAAGGTCTGTTGGGGGTATCAAAACGATACCCTCGATGAATAGGGGTACCAACTGAGTACGAAATGAAGGTCCCCATAGTCGCCATACAAGTTATAGGAGGTGTCCAAAGAACGAAAAGGGTTCCATAATCGGCTGTTCCTACTATATGGTTCTCTGATGACTGCTCCAAGGAGTAGTAAGACTGTGTCCAAAGGTCTGTTGGGGGTATCAAAACGATACCCTCGATGAATAGGGGTACCAACTGAGTACGAAATGAAGGTCCCCATAGTCGCCATACAAGTTATAGGAGGTGTCCAAAGAACGAAAAGGGTTCCATAATCGGCTGTTCCTACTATATGGTTCTCTGATGACTGCTCCAAGGAGTAGTAAGACTGTGTCCAAAGGTCTGTTGGGGGTATCAAAACGATACCCTCGATGAATAGGGGTACCAACTGAGTACGAAATGAAGGTCCCCATAGTCGCCATACAAGTTATAGGAGGTGTCCAAAGAACGAAAAGGGTTCCATAATCGGCTGTTCCTACTATATGGTTCTCTGATGACTGCTCCAAGGAGTAGTAAGACTGTGTCCAAAGGTCTGTTGGGGTATCAAAACGATACCCTCGATGAATAGGGGTACCAACTGAGTACGAAATGAAGGTCCCCATAGTCGCCATACAAGTTATAGGAGGTGTCCAAAGAACGAAAAGGGTTCCATAATCGGCTGTTCCTACTATATGGTTCTCTGATGACTGCTCCAAGGAGTAGTAAGACTGTGTCCAAAGGTCTGTGGGGGTATCAAAACGATACCCTCGATGAATAGGGGTACCAACTGAGTACGAAATGAAGGTCCCCATAGTCGCCATACAAGTTATAGGAGGTGTCCAAAGAACGAAAAGGGTTCCATAATCGGCTGTTCCTACTATATGGTTCTCTGATGACTGCTCCAAGGAGTAGTAAGACTGTGTCCAAAGGTCTGTTGGGGGTATCAAAACGATACCCTCGATGAATAGGGGTACCAACTGAGTACGAAATGAAGGTCCCCATAGTCGCCATACAAGTTATAGGAGGTGTCCAAAGAACGAAAAGGGTTCCATAATCGGCTGTTCCTACTATATGGTTCTGATGACTGCTCCAAGGAGTAGTAAGACTGTGTCCAAAGGTCTGTGGGGGTATCAAAACGATACCCTCGATGAATAGGGGTACCAACTGAGTACGAAATGAAGGTCCCCATAGTCGCCATACAAGTTATAGGAGGTGTCCAAAGAACGAAAAGGGTTCCATATCGGCTGTTCCTACTATATGGTTCTCTGATGACTGCTCCAAGGAGTAGTAAGACTGTGTCCAAAGGTCTGTTGGGGGTATCAAACGATACCCTCGATGAATAGGGGTACCAACTGAGTACGAAATGAAGGTCCCCATAGTCGCCATACAAGTTATAGGAGGTGTCCAAAGAACGAAAAGGGTTCCATAATCGGCTGTTCCTACTATATGGTTCTCTGATGACTGCTCCAAGGAGTAGTAAGACTGTGTCCAAAGGTCTGTTGGGGTATCAAAACGATACCCTCGATGAATAGGGGTACCAACTGAGTACGAAATGAAGGTCCCCATAGTCGCCATACAAGTTATAGGAGGTGTCCAAAGAACGAAAAGGGTTCCATAATCGGCTGTTCCTACTATATGGTTCTCTGATGACTGCTCCAAGGAGTAGTAAGACTGTGTCCAAAGGTCTGTTGGGGGTATCAAAACGATACCCTCGATGAATAGGGGTACCAACTGAGTACGAAATGAAGGTCCCCATAGTCGCCATACAAGTTATAGGAGGTGTCCAAAGAACGAAAAGGGTTCCATATTCGGCTGTTCCTACTATATGGTTCTCTGATGACTGCTCCAAGGAGTAGTAAGACTGTGTCCAAAGGTCTGTTGGGGGTATCAAAACGATACCCTCGATGAATAGGGGTACCAACTGAGTACGAAATGAAGGTCCCCATAGTCGCCATACAAGTTATAGGAGGTGTCCAAAGAACGAAAAGGGTTCCATAATCGGCTGTTCCTACTATATGGTTCTCTGATGACTGCTCCAAGGAGTAGTAAGACTGTGTCCAAAGGTCTGTTGGGGGTATCAAAACGATACCCTCGATGAATAGGGGTACCAACTGAGTACGAAATGAAGGTCCCCATAGTCGCCATACAAGTTATAGGAGGTGTCCAAAGAACGAAAAGGGTTCCATATCGGCTGTTCCTACTATTGGTTCTCTGATGACTGCTCCAAGGAGTAGTAAGACTGTGTCCAAAGGTCTGTTGGGGGTATCAAAACGATACCCTCGATGAATAGGGGTACCAACTGAGTACGAAATGAAGGTCCCCATAGTCGCCATACAAGTTATAGGAGGTGTCCAAAGAACGAAAAGGGTTCCATAATCGGCTGTTCCTACTATATGGTTCTCTGATGACTGCTCCAAGGAGTAGTAAGACTGTGTCCAAAGGTCTGTTGGGGGTATCAAAACGATACCCTCGATGAATAGGGGTACCAACTGAGTACGAAATGAAGGTCCCCATAGTCGCCATACAAGTTATAGGAGGTGTCCAAAGAACGAAAAGGGTTCCATATTCGGCTGTTCCTACTATATGGTTCTCTGATGACTGCTCCAAGGAGTAGTAAGACTGTGTCCAAAGGTCTGTGGGGTATCAAAACGATACCCTCGATGAATAGGGGTACCAACTGAGTACGAAATGAAGGTCCCCATAGTCGCCATACAAGTTATAGGAGGTGTCCAAAGAACGAAAAGGGTTCCATATCGGCTGTTCCTACTATATGGTTCTCTGATGACTGCTCAAGGAGTAGTAAGACTGTGTCCAAAGGTCTGTTGGGGGTATCACAACGATACCCTCGATGAATAGGGGTACCAACTGAGTACGAAATGAAGGTCCCCATAGTCGCCATACAAGTTATAGGAGGTGTCCAAAGAACGAAAAGGGTTCCATATGACTGCTCCAAGAGTAGTAAGACTGTGTCCAAAGGTCTGTTGGGGGTATCAAAACGATACCTCGATGAATAGGGGTACCAACTGAGTACGAATGAAGGTCCCATAGTCGCCATACAAGTTATAGGAGGTGTCCAAAGAACGAAAAGGGTTCCATAATCGGCTGTTCCTACTATTTGGTTCTTTGATGACTGCTAAGAGTAGTAAGACGTGTGTCCAAAGGTCTGTTGGGGGTATCAAACGATACCCTCGATGAATAGGGTACCAACTGAGTACGAAATGAAGGTCCCCATAGTCGCCATACAAGTTATAGGAGTGTCCAAAGAACGAAAAGGGTTCCATATTCGGCTGTTCCTACTATATGGCTCTGATGACTGCTCCAAGGAGTAGTAAGACTGTGTCCAAAGGTCTGTGGGGGTATCAAAACGATACCCTCGATGAATAGGGGTACCAACTGAGTACGGACATGAGGTCCCCTAGTCGCTCATACAAGTTATAGGAGGTGTCCAAAGTAACGAAAGGGTTCCATATTCGGCTGTTCCTACTACTATGGTTCTCTGATGACTGCTTTAAGGAGTAGTAAGACGGTGTCCAAGGTCTGTCGGGGGTATCAAAGCGATACCCTCGATGAATAGGGGTACCAACTGAGTACGAATGAAGGTCCCATAGTCGCTCCTACAAGTATAGGAGGTGTCCAAAGAACGAAAAGGGTTCCATCTTCGGCTGTTCCTACATATTGGTTCTCTGATGACTGCTCTAAGGAGTAGTAAGACGGGTCCAAAGGGTCTGTTGGGGGTATCAAAGCGATTACCCTCGATGAATAGGGGTACCAACTGAGTCCGAAATGAAGGTCCCATAGTCGCCATACAAGTTATAGGAGGTGTCCAAAGAACGAAAGGGTTCCATATTCGGCTGTTCCTACTATATGGTTCTCTGATGCTGCTCTAAGGAGTAGTAGACGTGTCCAAAGGTCTGTTGGGGGTATCAAAGCGATACCTCGATGAATAGGGGTACCAACTGAGTACGAAATGAAGGTCCCCATAGTCGCCATACAAGTTATAGGAGGTGTCCAAAGAACGAAAAGGGTTCCATATTCGGCTGTTCCTACTATATGGTTCTCTGATGACTGCTCCAAGGAGTAGTAAGACTGTGTCCAAAGGTCTGTAAGGGGTATCAAAACGATACCCTCGATGAATAGGGGTACCAACTGAGTACGAAATGAAGGTCCCCATCGTCGCCACAAGTTATAGGAGGTGTCCAAAGAACGAAAAGGGTTCCATATTCGGCTGTTCCTACATGGTTCTCTGATGACTGCTCCAAGGAGTAGTAAGACGGTGTCCAAAGGTCTGTTGGGGTATCAAAGCGATACCCTCGATGAATAGGGGTACCAACTGAGTACGAATGAAGGTCCCAAGTCGCCATACAAGTTATAGGAGGTGTCCAAAGAACGAAAAGGGTTCCATATCGGCTGTTCCTACTATATGGTTCTCTGATGACTGCTCCAAGGAGTAGTAAGACGGTGTCCAAAGGTCTGTTGGGGGTATCAAAGCGATACCCTCGATGAATAGGGGTACCAACTGAGTACGAAATGAAGGTCCCCATAGTCGCCTACAAGTTTATAGAGGTGGCCAAAGAACGAAAAGGGTCCATATTCGGCTGTTCTACCTATGGTTCTCTGATGACTGCTTAAGGAGTAGTAGACGGTGTCCAAAGGTGTTGGGGGTATCAAAACGATACCCTCGATGAATAGGGGTACCACTGAGTACGAAATGAAGGTCCCCATAGTCGCCATACAAGTTATAGGAGGTGTCCAAAGAACGAAAAGGGTTCCATATTCGGCTGTTCCTACTATATGGTTCTCTGATGACTGCTCCAAGGAGTAGTAAGACGGTGTCCAAAGGTCTGTTGGGGGTATCAAAACGATACCCTCGATGAATAGGGGTACCAACTGAGTACGAAATGAAGGTCCCCATAGTCGCCATACAAGTTATAGGAGGTGTCCAAAGAACGAAAAGGGTCCATATTCGGCTGTTCCTACTATATGGTTCTCTGATGACTGCTCTAAGGAGTAGTAAGACGGTGTCCAAAGGTCTGTTGGGGGTATCAAAGCGATACCCTCGATGAATAGGGGTACCAACTGAGTACGAAATGAAGGTCCCCATAGTCGCCATACAAGTTATAGGAGGTGTCCAAAGAACGAAAAGGGTTCCATATCGGCTGTTCCTACTATATGGTTCTGATGACTGCTCCAAGGAGTAGTAAGACGGTGTCCAAAGGTCTGTTGGGGGTATCACAGCGATACCCTCGATGAATAGGGGTACCAACTGAGTACGAAATGAAGGTCCCATAGTCGCCATACAAGTTATAGGAGGTGTCCAAAGAACGAAAAGGGTTCCATATTCGGCTGTTCCTACTATATGGTTCTCTGATGACTGCTCCAAGGAGTAGTAAGACTGTGTCCAAAGGTCTGTTGGGGGTATCAAAACGATACCCTCGATGAATAGGGGTACCAACTGAGTACGAAATGAAGGTCCCATAGTCGCCATACAAGTTATAGGAGGTGTCCAAAGAACGAAAAGGGTTTCCATATTCGGCTGTTCCTACTATATGGTTCTCCTGATGACTGCTCCAAGGAGTAGTAAGGACGGTGTCCAAAGGTCTGTTGGAGGTATCAAAGCGATACCTCGATGAATAGGGGTACCAACTGAGTACGAATATGAAGGTCCCCATAGTCGCATACAAGTTATAGGAGGTGTCCAACGAACGAAAAGGGTTCCATATCGGCTGTTCCTACTATATGGTTCTCTGATGACTGCTCTAAGGAGTAGATAAGACTGGTGTCCAAAGGTCTGTTGGGGTATCAAAGCGATACCCTCGATGAATAGGGGTACCAACTGAGTACGAAATGAAGGTCCCCATAGTCGCCATACAGTTATAGGAGGTGTCCAAAGAACGAAAAGGGTTCCATATTCGGCTGTTCCTACTATATGGTTCTCTGATGACTGCTCTAAGGAGTAGTAAGACGGTGTCCAAAGGTCTGTTGGGGGTATCAAAGCGATACCCTCGATGAATAGGGGTACCAACTGAGTACGAAATGAAGGTCCCATATTCGCCATACAAGTTATAGGAGATGTCCAAAGAACGAAAAGGGTTCCATATTCGGCTGTTCCTACTATATGGTTCTCTGATGACTGCTCTAAGGAGTAGTAAGACGGTGTCCAAAGGTCTGTTGGGGGTATCAAAGCGATACCCTCGATGAATAGGGGTACCAACTGAGTACGATATGAAGGTCCCCATAGTCGCCATACAAGTTATAGGAGGTGTCCAAAGAACGAAAAGGGTTCCATATTCGGCTGTTCCTACTATATGGTTCTCTGATGACTGCTCTAAGGAGTAGTAAGACGGTGTCCAAAGGTCTGTTGGGGGTATCAAAGCGATACCCTCGATGAATAGGGGTACCAACTGAGTACGATATGAAGGTCTCATAGTCGCCATACAAGTTATAGGAGGTGTCCAAAGAACGAAAAGGGTTCCATATTCGGCTGTTCCTACTATATGGTTCTCTGATGACTGCTCTAAGGAGTAGTAAGACGGTGTCCAAAGGTCTGTTGGGGTATCAAAGCGATACCCTCGATGAATAGGGGTACCAACTGAGTACGATATGAAGGTCCCCATAGTCGCCATACAAGTTATAGGAGGTGTCCAAAGAACGAAAAGGGTTCCATAATCGGCTGTTCCTACTATATGGTTCTCTGATGACTGCTCTAAGGAGTAGTAAGGACGGTGTCCAAAGGTCTGTTGGGGGTATCAAAGCGATACCCTCGATGAATAGGGGTACCAACTGAGTACGATATGAAGGTCCCCATAGTCGCCATACAAGTTATAGGAGGTGTCGAAAGAACGAAAGGGTTCCATAATCGGCTGTTCCTACTATATGGTTCCCTGATGACTGCTCCAGGAGTAGTAAGACTGTGTCCAAAGGTCTGTTGGGGGTATCAAAACGATACCCTCGGAATAGGGGTACCAACTGAGTACGAAATGAAGGTCCCCATAGTCGCCATACAAGTTATAGGAGGTGTCCAAAGAACGAAAAGGGTTCCATATTCGGCTGTTCCTACTATATGGTTCTCTGATGACTGCTCCAAGGAGTAGTAAGACTGTGTCCAAAGGTCTGTGGGGTATCAAAGCGATACCTCGATGAATAGGGGTACCAACTGAGTACGAAATGAAGGTCCCCATAGTCGCCATACAAGTTATAGGAGGTGTCCAAAGAACGAAAAGGGTTCCATATTCGGCTGTCCTACTATATGGTTCTGATGGATGCTAAGGAGTAGTAAGACGTGTCAAAGGTCTGTTGGGGGTATCAAAGCGATACCCTCGATGAATAGGGGTACCAACTGAGTACGAATATGAAGGTCCCCATAGTCGCCATACAAGTTATAGGAGGTGTCCAAAGAACGAAAAGGGTTCCATATTCGGCTGTTCTACCTATGGTTCTCTGATGACTGCTCCTAAGAGTAGTTTAAGACGGTGTCAAAGGTCTGTTGGGGGTATCAAAGCGAATACCCTCGATGAATAGGGGTACCAACTGAGTACGAAATGAAGGTCCCCATAGTCGCCATACAAGTTATAGGAGGTGTCCAAAGAACGAAAAGGGTTCCATAATCGGCTTGTTCCTACTATATGGTTCCTGATGACTGCTCCTAAGGAGTAGTAAGACGGTGTCCAAAGGTCTGTTAGGGGGTATCAAAGCGATACCCTCGATGAATAGGAGGTACCAACTGAGTACGAAATGAAGGTCCCGGCCATAGTCGCCATACAAGTTGTAGGAGGTGTCCAAAGAACGAAAAGGGTTCATATCGGCTGTTCCTAATATATGGTTCTCTGATGACTGCTCTAAGGAGTATTAAGGACGGTGTCCAAAGGTCTGTTGGGGTGTATCAAAGCGATACCCTCGATGAATAGGGGTACCAACTGAGTACGAATGAAGGTCCCCATAGTCGCCATACAAGTATAGGAGGTGTCCAAAAGAACGAAAAGGGTTCCATATTCGGTGTTCCTACATATGGTTCTCTGATGACTGCTTAAGGAGTAGTAAGACGGTGTCCAAAGGTCTGTTGGGGAGTATCACAGCGATACCATCGATGAATAGGGGTACCAACTGAGTACGATATGAAGGTCCCCACTAGTCGCCATACAAGTTATAGGAGGTGTCCAAAGAACGAAAAGGGTTCCATATTCGGATTGTTCCTACTATATGTTCTCTGATGACTGCTCTAAGGAGTAGTAAGACGGTTGTCCAAAGGTCTGATGGGGGTTTATCAAGCGATTCCCTCGATGACTATGGGGTCCCAACTTGAGTACGACATTGCAGGGTCCCCAATGCTCGTCCTATACAAGTATAGGAGGGTGTCCAAAGAACGAAAAGGGTTCCATAATCGGCTGTTCTACTATGGTTCCCTGATGACTGCTCCAAGGAGTAGTAAGACGGTGTCAAAGGTGGTGGGGGTATCAAAGCAATACCCTCGATGAATAGGGGTACCAACTGAGTACGAAATGAAGGTCCCATAGTCGCCATACAAGTTATAGGAGGTGTCCAAAGAACGAAAAGGGTTCCATATTCGGCGTTCCTCTATATGGTTCTTTGATGACTGCTCTAAGAGAGTAGTAAGACGGGTGTCCAAAGGTCTGCGGGGGTATCAAACGATACCCTCGATGAATAGGGGTACCAACTGAGTACGAATGAAGGTCCTAGTCGCCATACAAGTTAAGGAGGTGTCCAAAGAACGAAAAGGGTTCCATATTCGGCTGTTCCTACTATATGGTTCTCTGATGACTGTTCCAAGGAAGTAGTAAGACTGTGTCCAAAGGTCTGTTGGGGGTATCAAAACGATACCCTCGATGAATAAGGGTACCAACTGAGTACG